>NC_069784.1:73660183-73950183 GCF_027406575.1 Nycticebus coucang | reverse complement strand
AAGATGAAAGGCGAAAAAGAGAGCAGCCTCCCTCACCCACTATCTTAGAGGCAGAGGCTGAGTCCTTAATGGACAATTCCCAAAGCTACACTGCCTGAACTTGAATCTGGCTCTATCTGCTTGCAAGATGAATGTCTCTCATTTTGCCCCAGTATCCTTCTCTCTAACACAGAGATAATGAGGGTTTCAACCTCATATAGTGACTGTGAAGTTTACAAGGGTCAACGTGCACAAGACCCTAAGAAGTGGGCTTGACACATAGTAAACACTCAGTAGGTATTTGCTATCATCACAAGAATTTGTTTCAGATTCCTGAGTGCTCTAATTTTAAAAAATGACTTGTATGGTGTGGTTTTCTGATAAAAGAAAAACATGAATAGAGATCATATGTGAAACTAAATTAAGAACCATCTTATGATTTCTTGCATCAAAGTGACTAAAATTTTCAAGCTAGGTCTTTTAAAGACAGAACATATTTCACGTAGGTAATTTTTGTATTGATCTTCCATAAATCCTGATAGCATAACATAACAGTAAATCATAACTCAGTGAAGGGACTTTTGAAGTGCGTTGGGATAATAGATCCTAGGCACTTTGCTTTAAGATGATTTAGCTTCCATAAGGTTCAAACTCAAAAAGTTTAGATGAAAAGAGAATAACCATATCTAAGAGACTCTGTCTGAAGTATTAGATGCTGTTTGCCCTATAGAGTTGATAAAGCATGATCGTAGTTTATTCATCCCTGAGCCTTGTTAGCTATGATGGTGCTATATCATTTAACCTGATAACTCTTTACAGTCACTGCCTCCTACCAAGATTGAACCAAAGCTTAATATAGACAGAGCTTCAGGGACACCCAGCAATGTTAATGATATACAGAAATTACGGGTTCAAATATTACAGTAAGACTCCTTTCCAGGAGAAAAAAAGGTTAATTCACTGAAGTACAGGGTATCTGTGATCATGTATATGGTACAATAAATAATGAACAGGACTTTTTGTGTGTGTTTCCTTTTCAGGTGGCCAGTATTGATAAACGTAGCTTTTTCTTACTAAAGAACAAGGTTAGTTTTTATTTTGTCAAACTACGGAGGGACCTTCCCTGCAGTGACAGATCAAATTCCTGTAATTCTACTATTTATAATACAGCAAATCTACTTTTACTATATTGTCAAAAATCTCTAATATCTGTGGAGAATTCTCATATGTCATTTCTATAGTAATAAAAAAAATAAATATTAATCTACATGTAACAAACCTTTCAAAACCTATTAACCAGAACTTCAAACTGTAGAAATGTGAGTAAATCCATAAAAAAAAAATGTAACTCCCACTTTTATTGAATAGACAGTCTAGAACTGTGTTCTGCCTCTGGCTTATGCCACCACTAGCCCGTTCCCAGGAAGGGATCAAATTAGGATTACCAACTTAGTCCTATGAGAAAAACATAGGTCACTTTTACATTATAATACTTTAATATTTGTGCTGCCTCTTATAGACATCATATCCACAAGTATTTACAGTATCTGAAACTCTGAAATGTCCCCGGAGTAGCCAAGGGAGTTCTGAGGGCTTTTACATGCTTCCCGTTGCTAAGGCAACCACATCCTTGATATCCACGTGTTCAACATGTCACCTCGTTCTGTGTCTCACTCTCGGAACCAACGCTGGTGCATACAAGAAACACAAGAAATAAAAACTAGACAAAAGACTCTGGAAACTGTTTCTTCCCAAAGACTTTTTAAATAGTAAACTCTCTCCAGGTAATGCTGAAATTCCGGAATTCCTAATTCCTAAATATAATGAGAAATGAAGAACTAGCCCATCATGTCCTCCATGGGTAAGATTATTAAATATTCTCAGAAAATAACAAGAAACAAGTCTTATATGTGATCAACTATAGAATGAAATTCACCCATGAAACAAAAACAAACAAACATTGAATCAATGGTTGAACTGCTCAATAAATTCAATGAACTGTTATAAAGGTTATTTTAACCTTAAATATACCCAACATTAAATGTCTAAATATCAAAGTTAGTTCAACCATGAAAATTTTGATCTGCACAAAATATCCCTAAGATAAAGGCAATTCATTCTTTTGTGTTATATATGAACTGATCTATTTAGTATTTTGATCACTATTTGAAGTAAACGTTTGCTGCATTCTGGTTCCTGCTATAGATGAAGTATGTTTAAGTGTAGGTTAACATAAACAGCATATGGAGCAGTTTTAAAAATCATTATTTATGTAATATTATAAAAAATTAGGGATAATTTCATAAGTCTTCAATTAAACAAAAAAATGACCTTTGTGTGTCTCACTTTTAAGTAAATTTGGTGGAAATTTCCAACAGATAACGAAAGATGATTGATCAAGAAACATCATTTAAAAAATATTAGTCCAGGCGTGAATTTTTCCTTCCTCATTTTAGTTTTCAGGTTTCAATAATAAAAGAAAATTCTAAGATTTATCTCTGCCTTGAATAGAGCTCAGAAATCCAGCAAATTCTTTTGATTTAGCTTAACATTCAATTCACCACATGAATAGCAGCCCAGCTTCCTTCTTTTACTTCTTTTCAAAGTCCTTGTTTCTTCCATAACCCACCAGCACCCGATAACTCTTTACAGTCACTGCCTGTTACTAAGATTGAAACAAAGCTTAAATTGCTGAATATGAAGTATCGAAAGCTTCAGTGTCACCCAGCAATGTTAATAATATACAGACAAATGGTCAAAAGGTGAATTGCATTACAGAGGGCATGTCTCTACACAACATAATATTGTACCATCATTTTAGCATCTTGGCAAGCCAATGTCAAATTTAATGTTCCCTTTTTGATTTAGAAATATTGAAAAGCTCATGACTATGAGGTTCTACTCAAAATATTTTATAGTAGAGCAAACTTATTGAAAACATAGACACACAGCCCAGAGAAGAATGTACACTTTTTTATTGTTTTAGTAGAAAATACTTACATATCTGATCCCCAGCATGCATAGATATCTGTGGTTGTACTTACAGAGTATTAGCAGGTCATATTTGGGGGACATGATGAAGTTGGTGAGTAGGCGAGTTTGATGAAAACTAAAGAAATATGGAACTGATTTTAGGCACAGTTTTTCAGACTATGATTGGATGAGTCAAATTGACACAGAGGGCAAAACTGCTTTCAACCAAAAATAATACATTTTCTTCATAAAGTTTTTTGAACTAATATTATACAGATGCAGATAAGCTGTAAAAAAAATGTGAAAAATGTACATGCATTAATTGCTTTCATGCAGGTGCTTCTCACCAGGTGATTCAATTTCACGTTAGTTAAGTAAAAGCTCCAAGAAAAAGCAATGAACACGACACTTCTCTCTGTCCAACGTGGAATAAAAGAGACAGGGTTTAACCTCCCGACTTAAAACACTAAAAAACCTGGACAAAATATATTAAACAAATGTTTTGATGACACTGAACTTTGGGCAATGAAGTTCAGTGATCCTTGTAGAGAAAAGAAGTTGGGTGGGTCCAATGAATCTATAGGTCAATTAGTAGAGAAATTTAACAACATTGAATCTCCTGACCCATGGATATTGCATAACTCTATTTCCTTAGGTCTTTTCTGGATGTTCCTGATGATGGGTGTCATCAGTTGTTAACTTAGGTACCACACCATGGTGGTGATGGTAGACGGGGAGAGGTGAGTTGTATGGTAAACTCTGCATTATACCCTCAGTTCTGCTGTGAACCTAAAACTTCACTAAAATATAAAGCCTGATAATTTTTGTAAAAAGAAAGATTGAAAATAAAACTAAGCTCTTTTCTATTAAGAGTTTAGAAAAGAGCAAACTGAACTCAATGCAGACAGAAGAAAAGAAACAATGCAGAAGACAGCAGAAATAAACAGAGAAGAGAAAAACAACAGGAAAAACCAGCTAAACTAAGATTTGGTTCTTTGCAATGTTTTACTTAAATCGACCAATGGGGGAAAAAAGACTCAATACTTACATAAAATTTTGAATTGAATGGGTGGCGCCTGTGGCTCAGTGAGTAGGGCGCCGGCCCCATATGCCGAGGGTGGCGGGTTCAAACCCAGCCCTGGCCAAACTGCAACAAAAAAAAATAGCCGGGCGTTGTGGTGGGCGCCTGTAGTCCCAGCTGCTTGGAAGGCTGAGGCAAGAGAATCGCGTAAGCCCAAGAGTTAGAGGTTGCTGTGAGCCGTGTGACGCCACGGCACTCTACCCGAGGGCGGTACATTGAGACTCTGTCTCCACAAAAAAAAAAAAAAAAAAAAAAAAAAAAAATTTTGAATTGAAGAGACAACATTATTACCAACCTCAAGAAATAAAAAGAATTATTAGGGAATATGATAAACAACAGTATGACAACAAATTGAATACTTAGATAAAATTGACCAGTTTCTAAAAAGACACAAATTACTGAAACTGACTCAATAAAAATAGAAAATATGACTAAGGCTTGTAACAAAGAAATAAAATTAATAATTTTATAACTTCACACAAAGAAAATCACAATTGTTGCTGGTGAATTCTACCAAATATTATTAATCCAAAGAATTAATATAATTCTTTACAGACTCTTCCAAAACTAGAAAAGGAAGAAATACATATTAATTCATTCTATTAGGTCACTATTAGAATCATACCAAGACCAAAGACTCTTTCTTTGGTGTGGGGAATCCAAATTTTTATGTTACATTGTTCTCACCTTCAAGGTAAAGTTCAAGTTATAGTTGAGCCGTACACCCAGGGGAAGTACTGTACACCCTCACATTTTGCACATTAGGTGAGATCCGACCAACTGCTCTCCCTCCTCCCACCAATTACCCTTCCCAGTCCCCTCTCCCTCTTCTCCTGCCCCCCACTAGATTATATTTGTGCAAAGCCAAAGTCTTAAAAGAAAGTTGTAGCTCAACATTACTTTTGAATATAGATAAAAAATGCCTTTACAAAACACTAGCAAACCAAATACAATACCATTAAAAAAAAAAAATAGAGAGACATCATGGACAAGTAAGATTTACCCTAAAAATGCATGGTTGCCTGAACATCCAAAAACAATGCAACACACCATATTAATGGAATAAAGAAAAAATATCATTTTGATAGACACACAAAAAACATTTGACAGAATCCAAAGCCTTTCATTAATAATATCAAAAAAAAAATCATCCAATAGGAATGGAGATAACCTTTCAAACCAACAAACAACTTCTAAAAAACGTCCCTAGGTAATCATAATCCTTAACAGTGGAACACTAGTGCATCTTCCTAATATGAGGAAAAAATTAAGAATGTCTTGTGCATAATTGTTTATTTCTACAAACTTGGAAAATTTTAAAGAACTCTTTTGGGTACCTTTAGGTTTAAAAAATGTTATAATTTAAAATATTTATTAAAAGAATAATTCTACTGGCTGCAAAATATTTTGCCCAATTGATGTACAAAAATGTATTAAAATGCTTACCTTTGTGAAAAATATGGTTACTTTTCTTTTATAAATAGGAAATTAGGCACACTGGGTTAACTGACAGGAGAATTTTCAAAGACTGTTCTACAAAGTCTGACAATTAAGTTCACAAACTTGCCACTGTGCACTAACATTGGTGGCCCTGTACAAACAACTGTACCACAAATTCATAATAAACAGTCCCTCTGATATCAAAAAAGGATAGCAACATCATTTTGACTATTGATTTGGACTGACAGAACTTTTTTGGTCATGGAGAATTGGTTGACTTCCATTGTGCACGTTGATGCTCTGTTTCAGAGTTGTATTGGCACACCCAAGTTTCATCCCCAGTGATAACGTGTCTTGTCTGAAAGATCTTGGCAAACTTTGATTCTCCTTTGCTTTTGTTTATCAGTGAGCTCCTTTGGGGGGTTCTTAACCTGGGTATGTCAGCGTTATGTCATGGCTGTGTTTCTATTGGCATATACCTGTTCCATGGTGGTATCTTGCTTTGTGGCACTCATTATTCAGTGTTTTTTGTGTGCTGTTATGAGAATGTCAGAGCTTGAATTAGAGCAATGAATAAACTTTAAATTTCTTATTAAACTTGGCAAGAGTGAGTGAAATCAGACACATGTTAGTCCAAGTCTATGGGGATAATTCCATGAAGAAAATGGCAGCGTACAAATAGACTAAATGTTTTTCTGAGAAGAGAAAAAACATCACTGATCAAGAGAGGTCAGGGAGTGCGGTAATGAGCAAAACTGAATAAAAACATTGCAAAAATTCATCAGCTTATGCATCAAAATTGGCAACTGACTTTGAGAAGCATAGCAGACCAAGTAAACATTGAGAGAAACAGGAAAATCCTGGTAGGAGAGCTGTGTGAAAAAATGGTCCCAAAGGAGCTCACTGATAAACAAAAACAAAAGAGAATGGAAGTTTGCCAAGATCTTTCAGAGATACAAGACAATGTTTTGGGCCATGTTTTCGCTGGTAATGAAACTTGGGTGTGCCAATACAACTCTGAAACAGAGCATCAAAGAGATCTAAAAATAGATCTGCCATTCAATCCTGTAATTCCTCTGCTGGGCATATACCCAGAAGACCAAAAATCACAACATAACAAAGATATTTGTACCAGAATGTTTATTGTAGCCCAATTCATAATAGCTAAGTCATGGAAAAAGCCCAAGTGCCCATCGATCCACGAATGGATTAATAAATTGTGGTATATGTATACCATGGAATACTATGCAGCCTTAAAGAAAGATGGAGACTTTACCTCTTTCATGTTTACATGGATGGAGCTGGAACATATTCTTCTTAGTAAAGTATCCCAAGAATGGAAGAAAAAATACCCAATGTACACAGCCCTACTATGAAACTAATTTGGGACTCTCACATGAAAGCTATAACCCAGCTACAACTTAACAATAGGGGGAAGTGGGAAAGGGGGGGGGTGGGTAGAGGGAGGGGAATCGGTGGGATCACACCTGTGGTGCATATTACAGGGGTATTTGCGAAACTTGGTAAATGTAGAATGTAAATGTTTTGGCACAGTAACTGAGATAACGCCGGAAAGGCTATGTTAACCACTGTGATAAAAATGTGTCAAATGGTTTGTGAAGTGAGTGTATGATGCCCCATAATCATATCATTGTATACAGTTATGATTTAATAAAAAAAAAAAAAGTAGGTTTAAAAAAAAAAAAAAAAAGTGCACGATGGAAGTCAACTAATTCTCCATGACCCAAAAAGTTCTGTCAGTCCAAATCAAGAATCAAAATGATGTTTTTAAACTTTTTTAATATCAGAGGGATTGTTTATTATGAATTTGTCCTAAGTGGACAAACAGTTAACCAACTTTACTATTTTGAAGTGCTGAAAAGCTGCAAAAAAGTTAGATGAAAATGACCTGAATGTTTCACCACCAACTAATAGCCCTTGCATCAGGACAATGCATCAGCTTACATGACACTGTCTGTGAGGGAGTGTTTAGCCAGTAAACAAATGACTGTATTGAAACACCCTCCCTATTCATCTGATCTGCTTCCCAATGATGTTTTTCTTTATTTGAAGATAAAGAAAATATTGAAAACAAGACCTTTTGATGATAGCCAGGACATCAAGAATAATACGGTGATAGCTCTAACAGCCATTCCAGAAAAGAATTCCAAAATTGCTTTGAAGGGTGGGCTAGGTGCTGGTATTGATTCATAGTGTCCCACTTTAAAAGTGACCATAGTGACATTCACAATGAGGTACGTAGCACTTTTTCTAGGATAAGTTTGCTAACTACATTGTCAGACCCTACATTTGCCAAATCCTTCCCAAGTAAATTTGCAATAACTTATATCCCCACCAAAATTGCCTGTCTCATCCTATACTAAATAGCTCTGAGCATTCTTTTGAAACTGTGACATTTTCACAAAACAAATACAGAAGTTCATTGTAGTTTTAATTTGCATTTTAAATGATATTGAATGTATTTTTTGATATGTTTTTTGGCTATTCATAATTTGGGTTTTTTTTAGATCATTTATTCATACTTTTTACCATTTCTTATTGGAGAACTAAATAATTATCTTTATATTTTACAAAAAAACAATATCCACTTCCAGATTATTACAATTGTTAATAGTATTTTCTTGCTCTTTAAATTTAATTATGAAATTATAATGTAGTAATCTTTTAATTTTTAGATAATAAAAATTATTTCCTTCTTTTCTGTATTCCTTTCAAGATTTATTAGTCATTAATACCTTCCAATTTTTGTACTATTTATAACTTATTAGTTCATGAAATTTATTTTGTTAAATTACATGTATTTAAGGTTATAACTTGAGCTTCTTGAAATATATGGCCCAGTTCATTCATATATTTTTATTAAATAAACTATTCTGTTAGTGAGGGCACACTAAACAATGTATATATAAATAATAAATACTAGTTTAAATAATAATAGCATCCCGGTTAGGGAAAATTATCCAAGTTAATGCAAAGGAAGACAGTATATCCATTCCATATCATACTGATACATTAAAAAAAAACCCACCTTTGGAGCATTTAATTACAAGGGAAATACAACTTTCTTTGATATATTATTTGCTATTAAACAGAGTCCAGGTTTTGAAATTGCATGTTAGTTTTTATGTTGGAAAACCAATAGATTTTGGTCCAAAAGTAATACCAAAAGTTATGATTCTATGACCTTCAAGGTCTTTAAACAATTTTGTATATAATCTAGCAATTTATCTCAACATTTTTTATTTGATTACAATAATAAATATATAGTTTTCAAATATTTTTGAACCAGATTTATCATCTGACTGGTTCCTTAATTAATGATATAATCAGGTTCATGCATTTTGGACCTACAGAGGGTGCCAAAAAAAATACACGTTTTTGAAAGAAAAAAACTGTATCAAAATTATAATACTCAATATATTTGAAGAACATTTGTTATCTTATATATAGTGTCTATGTCTCTTGTAATTGCAGAAGTCAAACATGACTTGAATATTGCAAATCAAATACAGTTTTCTTCCTTTTTTATAATGTGTATACATTTTGAGAGCACCCTCTAACGAGTCCTCCAGCTTTGCCTGGCGATCTTATGTAGCATTTCTAACTTTGCACATTTCTATCTATGTACAAATTTTTAAGCCCAAATATTCTCATCTTAAATTCTGTCTTTATTTCTTGTGGGCCATTTAGTTTATGATTCATTTTGTTTGGGCTGATTTTATTTTTTAAATTCTCCTTTTCTATATTTACTTCTTTTGCTTATCTATATCTTCACATATAATTTGAATGATCATATTTGATTTTTGGTTCAATTTTTTTTTCATTTTTTTCCAACATATTTCACATTTAAATCTATCTACATTTTAAAGATTAAAAAGGAAATATCTTACTTCTTTACCATAGGTTAAAAACCCTGTTCCTTAGTAGTCACTCCACCCTAATCCATCCTCAATTGATTTCTTACAATCCAGTTTTGGATTTCAGACCCAGATGGTTGAGAATACATTATTATTTTCATGTTATATATGATTTTATTCAAGAATAACATTTCCATTAAATGTTATCACTACGATTAAAACAAGATTAATTAGTAATAATGTCCTAGGAATTATGTACAACACTTTAAATATATTTATATCATCCCTGAATTACCTTCTGTGATTGGGTCCATTCTTTTTTCTATTTGAGAAAACACTATCTGAGGCTTAGAGAATTAAGTGCCCAGGGTCACACATTTCAAAGTGGTCCACCCACGATTTGAATCTAATTTTGTCTTCCTAGAAACTGTGCCCAAACCATTATGTAATGCTGCTTTCCAGGTTAGATTCAACTTTATGTTTAGAGTTTGAATTTTTATCATCAGGCACTATTTTTCATATTCCCATATTTTAAATTTTAATCTTGTTTCACCAGTTAGTTAGCTACAATATACTGCCAAGAATTTTCTCTTAAGGAGGAAATGTTGAAAAAATGTTTCCTAAGACCCTACATAGTAATCTTTATTTCTATTACTTTCACAATTTAATGACAACACAATAGCAAATAAAAATTGCACGCCATCATCGCCATCATCTTTTGCCCTTCAAAATCATAGATTTTCCTCCAAGATATGTTGTTGACAAGAACTGTGTTACCAGCCTATCTTTCTAGCATTATCTGTTTTATTTTTCTGTCCAGTTACATAAATAATATGTGATAATTACCACAAGTTTTAACATGTATGTAGATATGTGTCTCTTCTCATCTTTTTTGCAATAGAGAATCTTTTACTGTAAGTGATCAACTTTTTAAGCTGTGATGTTTTCTTCAAGTATGCCTTTGAACAGTAGTTCTGTTCTTCATTTGTTTTGCAACATTCTCTATATCTGTTCTTTGTGATTCACACATATTAAAATATGTCTTGATTCAGTCTTTTATTTCTTGACCTTTTTTTTTGCAGTTTTGGCCAGGGCTGGGTTCAAACCTGCCACCTCCAGCATATGGGGCCGGCGCTCTACTCCTTTGAGCCATAGGCACTGCCCCTATTTCTTGACCATTTTTGTACTGACTATCAGAGCTTCTCAAATGCCATTTCATAGATACATTATTTTTCTGTTGTACCTGGGATTTTTGTTTGTTTTTGCATTTTTATTTATATGCTTGTAATATTACTTAAGTATTTCTGGAATAAAGATTATCCAGACCTAAGTTTCTAGGCTGTGTAGATTGTTCTTGGACTTATTTTGTGGATTAAGGACAAATCTTTAGTTTGATGGAAGCAGATACTGGCCTAAATATAAGCAAGCAAATTAGAACAAATGAGATACTATGGCTCTATAGGCAAAAGGACAAAAATTATTATAACAGTAAATAATAATATGGGCTTAACATGACCACATACTAATAAATAAATCACTATTTTAAAAAATCAGAGTGATACCCAGCACATTGTAACTCATGATTGCATTATTGTACACAGCTATGATTTAATAAAAAAAACAAATCACAGTGATAACAAGGAATGGTAAGGTGGATTGATTTTACAAGCCATAGACTCACAAACCTTGTTATTTTACCTATTAAGCCTATTTGTAGATAATTGTTCCCAATTATTGATGGTGATAATGACAATGAAAATGAATAAATGAAGGAGAAAAAAATATATATACATATTATATATGTGGTATTATCTGCAATTCTCCATAATAAGCATTGTACTTTTTTGTTGTTGTTTTTTACTTTTGACATGAAGAATAGGGCCTGAAAAGTTGAAAATAGAAAGGTATAAAGTTTTATGAGTCTTACTGGTTTGGGGATACCTTAAATACTGGCCACATTTTCTTCCCACGAATGCCTAATAAATACCGTCCATCTCTCTAATTTATATATCTAGTCTGATTCCCAGTCAAAGAAAAGTTTAGCTAGAACTCTAACATACATACAAGTAACTACCATGTACTACATATATAAACACAAACATCTACATACTTAAAGACAGTATAGTTTTTCATGATATAGATTATAATCAGTTCCTTTAAAGATTTTTAAGGTATAATATGTTTTTAAACCATTATAAAGATTCCTAAACAACTCTCTCACTTTCTTTCATGCCTATTCGAAATCATAGTGAAACGTAATCAAAAGTTCTATCATTTTACTGACAGAAATAGGGCACTTTCAAAAGATCTTAGTGAAAGTAACTTTTAGAAATGAAGATCACTAGGCCAAATTTTTGCCATTTAATTTGCATTTTCACCACAATATTAAGGAGCTGTTCTTCCACATGCCATCCACATGTCTCCCTTATTTTTCCGCCCCTACATGTAAAGTGTTGCTTTGACAGCTGAGAATTCCCTAAGCAGCCCAAAGGACATTTAACCATCCAACTTTCATAAAAAGAGATTTTAATATAAATGGTGCAAAATTTAATGAAACAATAGTAATTAAACACTGTACTTGAGGAAAATGCCTACAAATGATGTTCTTTCACATAGAGCTGGAGACTACGGTGATTCTCTCAATAGAAGTTAAATAGGTACCATCCAGTCTAAATGTGAACCACTTTGTAAATGTTGGAAAAAAGGTTTTAATATCCAACTTACACTTTTCTTTTTATAGAAATCAAGGAATAATTAAAAATTCGATTTTTTCTTGTATCTGTTTAATCTTCCATATATTCTAATTTTTAGTACTTTTTTCTACTGTGTATCATTCACTAGGAGCCTGAAGGACTTATATAAAAAAAAAATATTGCTTACAGTTGTGCAGATGACTTCAAATATTTCTGCATTTCACGGTGAATTGCTCATTCACCTGAGTGTTTAACGGTGTCAATGTGCTCAACATTATCATATTTAATAGAATAGTTCAACAAGATAATATGCCAGGGCACACATCATCCTGTGCAATCGTTCAGTGCATTAGGCTCAACAATAAATAAAGTAACACTGAAATGCAATACAGGGGACTTAGAGGAAATTACACAAACAAGAAAGAAAAAAAGAAGCCAAGCAAGAAAAAGAGGGAATTTGGTAGAGAAAGAAAGGCTAGATCAGTATATGGGAAGAGATTTCTGAAATCTGATGACATCAATTCTTCAGCCTCATTTTTGGAATGATACTAAGCATAAGAACTCAGCTACTCCCCTCACCAATATACATTTTAATTATTTCCAGAACGCTGACTTCTGCTTTATCAAATAAAGCACAGCAAAATTCAGCTCAAATATAAGTTTCAAACAAAATAAATTAACATGATGTGTCAGTCTTTTCTTTTAGAAAAATTTGTGATATGTAAACAAATTTTATTCTGTTATCAAAATTACTAAGATAATTAACATATTAGAAAGTGGTATTAGGATTAGCTTTTTCTGTTTTATTCATTCCATGGGTAGCGATGAAGAATAATATCTCTAATATTGTCAAATTTGCTAACTTTTATAGGACTCTGAATCATAGTAATAGCATCTCTATGTTTCTTATCCTAGGAGCAAGACAGGTGCTCCCAAAGATTCTTTCAAAAACTACTGAAGGTTGGGAAAGGATTAGCAATCTGATGGACCAAGGTTGCATTCCAGCTTTATTGTGATCTTTGATAAAGTATTTACTATCTCTGAACTTCCTTTTTTTCTGAAATATAAAATGTAACAATAATACCTAACATAAAGGACTGTTGTGAAAATTACCTAGACAAAAGAAAAGTGGGAGGAAGGCAGAGCAAGATGGTCAAATAGAATGCTCAAACTATCATTCTCCCATAGGAACACTAAATTGTACAACTATTCACAAGAGGAAACATTTTCAGAAGAATAAAAAATCAAGTGAGGGGTCACATTACCTGGTTTTAATATTACATGAAGCAATGAGACACTGAAGAGAGCAGAGAGAACACTACTGCATTGCCTACACTACCCTCCTGCAACCCCTGGCAGGACCATGCCAGCACAGCAAGTGGAGAGAGAATCTTGATGCCTAAGACTGAAAGAATGGAGTAATTATGGGACTTTGCATTGGAACTCAGGACTGCCCAGTCATAGGGGAACACATCACAGGACTGAACTTTGCTGGCACCCGCAGAGGGAGACCAGCTTGACCAATCAATCCTCTGCCTTGCAATGCAAGTTCCAGATAGCCCCTCTAAAGTTAACAAAAAGCAGCCTTGGGCCTGGAATAAATTTGTCAGCTAGTCAGGCAATGAAGGCTACAGTCCTTAAGGAATTACTATGGCTGTGCTTGTTCAGGGTCAGTGGATTTGGGGGCAAGTGACCCAATAAAAATCACGTGGTGGATAAGACAGTGCCTGTGTCTCTGCTCCCTCAATTCCTAGTACTGTGGCTCAACGAGAGTTTTATTCCACTTAGGGAAAAGAAAGGAAAGAGTTCAGAGGACTATGTTTTACAATTTGGAAACTAGCTTAACCACAGTAAATTAAGTACCAAGCAGACTGTTGAAGTCCCTGAGTCCAGGCCTTAGTTCTTGAATGGCATTTCTAGACCCACCCCAGGCCAGAAGGAACAAGTTTCCCAGAAGAGAAAGACCCAACTCTGCCAGCATTCACCACCTCTATCTAAAGAGCCCATTTTGAATAAATATCAGATGCGAACTGGCACAACGCTAGCTGTGGTCGCCATGAGGGAGTGCCTATGTCATTCCCTCTCCCAACTCCAGTAGCCCCACACAGAGAGTGAGACACTCTGCCTATTAACAGAGGCATTCTCCCATACCTTACTCAAGTCCATCAATGCAACAACATGAGGAATTGTCAAGAGTCACAGTATTATTGAGCTTTGGGCAGCTCAGCACTGATACAGCTGCAGTAACAAAGACTGAGATCAAAACACACAAGTCACTTTAAATATCTGGAAAGCTTTTTCAGGAAGGACAGGTTCAGATAAGCCTTGATTGCAAAGATTAAAATAAATACCTAACCCTTCAATGCCCAGACACTGATGAATATCCACAAGCATCATGAATATCTGGGAAAATGTAGCTTTGCCAAACAAACTAAATAAGGGACTAGTGACCAATCTTGGATTGATGGAGATATGTACCCTGTCAGATAAAGAATTCAAAATAGCTGCTATGAAGAAGGTCAACAAACTTCACAACAACAAAGGGAGGGAATTCAGAAGCCCAGCAGAGAAATTTAACAAAGATATCAAAAATATTTTCAAAATCAAGCAGAAATTCCGGAGCTGAAAAAAATTAAACTTAAAAATTATAAATGCATCAAATTTTCTCAACAGTAGAATTTATCAAGCAGAAGAAAGAATCGGGCAGAAGACAGGCTATTAGACAATACACAGTCAGAGGGAAAAAAGGAAGAAAGAAAAAAGAATAGAGCACATGTACAAGACAAGAATATAGTTTCAAAAGGGCAAATCTAGTAGTTATTGTACTTAAAGAGGAGGGAGAGAAAGAGAGAGAGATTGAAGTAAAGAGTTTGTTTGAAAAAAATAATGACAGAGAACTTTCCAAACCTAGAGAAAGAAATCAATATTCAGAGACAAGAAGGTCACAAAACAAGCAGATGTAACAAAAACATAACTACCTCAAACATTTACTAAACAAGCTCCCAAGAAAAGAGAAAAAATACACACACACACACACACACATACTATGAAGAAATGAGACACTATTACTGAATGTATATTACTGAATAGTATATGAGACACATACTAATATATACATATGTGTGTATACACACATGTATACACATACACACACATATATATAACAATAATAACATTATATATATGGAAGCTTCAACACATTTGAAGCACCCACTTCTCAGTGGAAACATTATAGGTCATGAGAAAGTGGCACAAAATATTCAAAGTTCTGAATGAAAAATTCTTAACCCCAGATTAACATAGCCTACAAAAATATCCTTCAAACATGAAGGAGAAATGAAGACTTTGCCACACAAATAAAAGATGAGGAATTAATCAACACCATAATTGTCCAAGAAATGTGAAAATGAGTTCTACAATGTGAAAGAAACATATACAACTCACTGGTAACAGTAAGTACATGTATAAGGAGCACCCCATCACTGCAACTGCAGTGTATAAACCACTTAAATCTTGTGTATAAAGACTAAAAGACAACCACATAAAACTTTTTGAGAGATATATAGTATGAAAAATATAAATGGAAACAAAACAAAGTTAAAAAGTGGGAAGGGGTAGAAATAAAGTGTAGAATTCCCTTTAGATTTCTTTGTGCTTGTGTATTTGTTTGTTTGTAAGCAGAGTTGCCATATGTTTAAGATAATGGGTTATAAAATGTTATCTGCAAACCTCATGGTAACCTCAAATCCAGAAACCTGAAACAAACACACAAAAAAGAAGCAAGAAATTAAAACACATTACCAGAAAAAAATCACTTTTAACAATGGAAGACAGGATGAAAGAAAGGAGGACCACAAAACAACCATAAATCAATTAACAACATTGCAAAAGTCCTTATCTATCAATAATAACATTAAATGCAAATTGACTAACTCTTCAATCAAGAAGACACAGAGTGGTTGAATGAATTTAAAAAAAAGGTTTCAACCATATGACAACAATAAGAAACATACTTCACCAACAAGGATACACATAAAATGAACTTAATGGGATGGGGAAAGATATTCCATGGGAACTGTACACACCAAAAAAAAGCAGCAGTAGCTAAACCCTCTATCACATAAAAAAAATTTCAAGACCAAAAAAAAAAAAAAAAGCCATGAAAAATGATAAAGAAGGTCATTATAAAATGCTAAAGGAGTCAATTCATGGAGAGGATATAATAATTGTAAACATTTATGCATCCAACATGGGAGTACCCAATATACACACACAAATGTCAGAACTAGAGTGATATCCCCCAGTATGATAATTATTGGAGACTTCAACATCCCACTTTCAGCATTGGACAGATCACCCATCATAAAATTCACAAAGAAACATTGGAGTTCATCTGCATTACAGACCAAATGGATCTACTAGATATTTACAGATATCCAGCAGCTCCAAAATATACATCCTTCTACTCAGTTCATGGATCATTCTCAAGGGTAGACTATATGTTAGGCCACAAAAAAGTCTTTTCAAAAAATTTGAAATCATACCAAGTATTTTCTACAACCACAATGGAATAAAACTAGAAATCAATAACAAGAGGAACGTTGGCAAATATACAAACACATGGACATTAAACAATATGCTCCTAAATGACCAGTAAGACACTGAAGATATTAAGAAGGTGTTGTGACCCCTTATGCCCTGTCCCTGTCACACACTAAGGAAACAGGCGTGACGCGGATTAGAAGTACAAGCTTGCAAGAGGAGGGCTAACCTTAAGTGTAGGCTAGCCCCTAGCAACCTCCCCAGTAGCTATTTATTGAGACAGACATGACAGGTGAGGGGAGTATTAAACAATGACTGCATGCTTTAGGATTTCCATGGGCTCAGACTCTCTCTCCATGACTCCAGAGGATGATTAAGCTTTAACACCTGCGGATGATTTGGCCAAGAGTCTGCCCCCAAGCTGCAAATCATCTCACTCAGTGGCCATCTGGCTCTGGGCATCTTTTACAAGAAAGATATTTTAAAAATTCCTAAAGCAAATGAAAATGAAAATACAACATATAAATACCTATGGGATATAGCCAAAGCAGTAATCAGAGGAATGTTTGTAGCTATAAGCTTCAAGCAAATAACCTAACAATGCATCTCAAATAACTAGAAAGAAAGATCAAACCAATCCAAAATTAGTAAAAGAAAAAAAAACAATAAAGATCAGAGCAGGAATAAATGAAGTTGAAGCCAACAACACAACAAAAAAATAAGAATATAAAAGATCAACAAAATGAAATTTGGTTTGTTGAAATGACAAATAAGATTGACACATAATTAGTCAGACTAAGAAATAAAAGACAGAATACCCAAATAAATAAATTCAGAAATGAAAACACAGACATTACAACTGGTACTGTAGAAATCCGAAGAATCATTATAAACTACTATGAACTACTATGAATTAGAAAACTTAAAAGAAAGAAATTCTTAGACACATACAAACTACCAGGTCAATGTATTTAATGAAGATAAATGAAAAAATCCTCAGCACAATACTAGCAAACCTATTCAACAACATAGTAAAAAGATTATTCATCATGATCAAGTGAGATTCAGCCCAGGGATGACAAAGTGGTAAGCATGTGCAAATTAAGCAATGTGATACATCATATCAAGATAATGAAGCACAAAACCATATGGTCATTTCAATTGATTCCGGCAATCATTCAATAAAATTCATCACTTCTTCATGATAAAAACTCTCAAAACTGGGTATAGAAGGAACACTAGAACACAGCTAGTATCATAGCTGATACTATGGAAAGCCTTCCTGTAAGATCTGGAGCAAGACAAGGATGCCCATTCTCACCATTGTACTCAACATAATACTAGAACTTCTAGCTAAAACAGTCAGACAAGAAAAATATGTAAATTACATACCAACTGGAAAGTAGTCAACTTATCTTTGCAGAAAATATGGTCTTACAGCTAGAGATACACACACAAAAAAAAAACTATCAGAAGCGATAGTCAAATTCAGTAAAGTTGCAGGACACAAACTCAACATACAAAAACCAGTAACATTTCTGTTTGCCAGAAATGAAAAAGAAACTAAGAAAGTAATCCTATTCATAATTGCTGTGATTAAAACAAAATACCTAGGAATAAACTTAACCAAGGAAGTGAAAGACCTCTATAATATATACTACTATATAGTTATTTTAAGAGATCTACAAACATTAATGAAATAAACTGAGGACACACAAAATGAAAGTATATCCCATGTTTATGATTTAGAAGAATCAATATTGTGAAAATGTGCATATTGCCCAAAGCAACTTACAAATACAAAGCAATCCCCTCAAAATACTAATGAGATTCTTCACAGAAATAGAAAAAAAATCTTAAAATGTATATGGAACTACAAAGTACCCAGAATATCAAAAGCCATCCTCAGTAAAAAGGGCAAAACTGGAGGAATCACATCACCTGACTTCAAATTATACTACAGAGCCGTAGTAACCAAAACAGCATGATGCTGCCATTAAAAACTCCACGCAGACCAATGGAACAGAATAGAGAACTCAGAAATAAATACACGCATTTATTGAGAATTTGTCTTTGACAAAGTTTTCAACAACATAACAGGTGGGAAAGGACAGTCTCTTCAGTAAATTGTGCTGGGTAAACTGGATATCCACATAAGGAAGAATGAAACTAGACCCTTACCTTTTGCCATATATGGAAATCAAATCCAGTGGACTAAAGACTTAAATCTAAGACCTGACACTATGAAACTACTGAAAGAAAACATTGGGAAAACATTTCGGGACATGATTTCTTGAATACTACCTCAAAAGAACTGGCAGTCAAAACAAAATTGGACATATGAGATCACATTAAGCTAAAAATTTCCTTGTAGCAAAAGGAGCCATAAACAATGTGAAAAGACACTCAAAGACTAAAATAAAATATTCGCAGGTGGCGCCTGTGCACAGTAGGTAGGGCGCCGGCCCCATATACCAAGGGTGGCAGGTTCAAACCTGGCCTCAGCCAAACTGCAACAAAAAATAGCCAGGCATTGTGGTGGGCGCCTGTAGTGCCAGCTACTCAGCTACTCAGAACGCGGAGGTGAGAGAATCGCCTAAGCCCAGGAGTTGGAGGTTGCTGTGAGCTGTGATGCCACAGCACTCTATCAAGGGCGGTAAAGTGAGACTTTGTCTCAAAAAAAAGAAAAGAAAAGAAAAGAAAGAAAGAAAGAGAAAAATATTTGAAAACTATCCATCTGACAAAAGATTAATAATAAGGATACAGGCATATATTAAAGTGCTCCCACAGCTCAACAAGAAAATAATCAAATAATATAGTTAAAAACAAGCAAAAGTTCTAATCTAATTAGACATTTCTCAAAATAAGACACAAAATGGCCAACAGGTATCCCCCAAAAATGTTTAATACCATTAGTCATCAGAGAACTGCAAATCAAAACTACAATGAGGTATCAGCTCCCAGTTAAAAATGGTTTTTATCTAAAAGACAATAATGAAGGGTGGCAAGGATATGGAGAAAGGGGAACCCTCATGCACTGTTAGCGGGAAATTAAATCAGTACAACCACTACAGGGAACAGTAAGGAGATTCTCAGAAAGCTAAAAATATCCTATAAGCCAAGCAGTCCTACTGCTTAGTATACATCCAAAAGAAGGGAAATCAATATATTGAAAAGATATATATACATTTCCATGCTTATTGCAGCACTATTCACAATAGCCAAGACTTGGAATCAACCTAAGAGCCCATCAATAGATGAAAAGACGAAGAAATTGTGGCATATATATATATACACACACATATATATACATATATATATATGATGGAATATTAGCCATAAAAATGTATGCAATCCTGCCATGTACAACAACATGGGTGGAAGTAGATAACATTATGTCGAGTGAAATATGCCAAGCACCAGAAAGACAACCTTGCACGTTCTAAATCATACATGGGAACTAAATATTAACAGCAACTGATCTGATGGGAGAAATTAGAATGATGGTTACCAGAGGCTGGGAAGGATTAAAATATAGTTAGATAGTTAGACAGAATGAACAATATTTGATACCAAAGTGACTATAGTCAACAGTAAATGCGGGTATACTTTAAAATGATGAAAAGAGTGGGATTGGAATGTTTCTGACACAAAGAAATGGCAAATGGCTGAGGTGGTAGATATACCAATTTTCTTGATTTAATTAATTCACATTGTATTCCTGTATCAAAACATCAAATATAAATATATCTATAAATATATAACTATTATTACCCATAATGATTAAAAATTTAAAAATAAACAAAAGTAATCATTCCCTTCCACAATTGGAGTTCAATCCATATTAACCCCCTTTCCTTCTTTCCCTATTCTAAGTAAATGGTTTTTGGAGTTCAAAATGACCAGAACTCTTTTAGATGAACTGTTAGGAGGAGATGTATAATATATGGTAGTGTGACATGATAAACATGAGGTCAATCTCCTCACGTTTCAAACTTTTATCCCACAAAACATCATTTTTGCAAAAGGAATTGCAGAGAATTCAAAACGAGACATTCTTCACCATAGATAAACAACAGATAAAGGTCATGAAAGCAAGAAGGACTTACTACTTGTTAGGGTGGGCACCTCTGTTTTAGATACTCTAACATACCTTACTTTGACATGAAACCAAATTTTCTTAATTGAAACGATAACATTTTAGAGTATTTGTATATTTTTTTATTTTGAAAAAACTTCTGCAAATTTTATGTACAAATAACTTGATTGTTATTATTATGCACAAATTATAGGCACAACCATTTCAAATAACTTTATTGCTGAATTATCTTGGTTTTAAAAAGAGTTGGGACAGTGAAGGCTATGTTAGCCAGTTTGATGAAAATATTTCAAACTGTATATAAAACCAGCACATTGTACCCCATGATTGCATTAATGTACACAGCTATGATTTAATAAAATAAAAAATAAAAAAATAAAAAGAATTGGGAAATATGTGAAATGATGCCCCTATAACTGTGCTTAGAAATTTATACTTCAATAAAATGGTCTGAATGATGATTAAACATAATATGTGTAATTAATAAGGAAATTAAATATAATCCACATCCATTCTTTAATATAATTAAATAATTAAGTTACTTTCATCATTAAAAACCTTGGGCCTTTCTAAGACCAAACAGGATATACACATTATCCTTTATGGGTTTTAAAAATAGACACAATTGATATAAAATGGCAAGATATTCCTATCAGTTGAAATCGTGAAGCTAAAAGATGTGGTAAAAACGTGTAACAGTAGTTAGAATTTTTGTTTAGGTGTTGGACTCATAAAACATGATTCAAAAACTTAAAGATCATACAGTGTATCGCTCAATCCCCTTGGATGTGACTTTCTATATTCCTTTCTTTTCCTGCATGTCACTGCACATAAATTTTGACACATTCTGAACAGAGCAAGGAACTGCTTGCTGTCAGAATGAGTAGTTTGCTAACCAAACTTAAGAGTATTTATTTAGACATTAAATCAGTATTCCCTCAATGACTCAAAAATTCAATTATAGTGAAAGGAATGGATTTGGTGACCCTTTCTACAATTCTATCTTGCATATAAATGTATCTAAATCACAAAGAGCTATCATTTTACTAAATAAGTTGCAATATTGGCCAACTCATCACCCACTTACTTAGGTTAAACTAGTACCCTGTAAGCATTTTCACAAAATACATAAAGAAATGAAACCTCTAATTTAAAATATAAATGAAATCAGTAGAACTCCATGCTTTTTAATATGTATGAACCACATGATCATGAATCAAGTTGAACAAGATCTTACAAATATAAATGTATAACTTGCAGGAAGTATCTAAAATTACGCAAAGATTCTTACAGAGGTATTAAAATAATATACCCCATTATGCTACTTAAGAGGTCTCTGAGCATTTCAGTAAAATGTGGACTTTAAAAAGGACGGAAGTTTCATAGCTAATCATCATCATTGTCAAAAGTTAAATGTGTTGGCTGATGAAAATTCATCATCAGGGTCAGAAGAAAGAAATGACATTATTTTTGCTATTTGGTAGAACTCAAGGTAACCTTGAATTAGAAGATTCATAAGAAATGTCCTAATTATTATCCATATTCAATGGATTAAGAAAAACCCTTTTATTTTTAATATAGCTTAGACATAGGAAAATAAATTTCACTGCTATCTGAGAATATTTTTTTAGTTAGGGTGTAAGAAAAAGACTGGAAAAAAATCTGATAGTTGGAATAAAGCTTCCAGGAAAATATAAAGTAGGGAGGGAGAGTTTTTTGGCTGTCCATAAATGATGCAAGTCACCTTACTGTAGTTTAGTCCCCCCAACCCAAACCAATTAGTAGCCAGCAACCAGAAGACTGATCAATTCGGGCACCTCTGTTCACGTTTCTGTTCTCTAAGTGTAACCCTTTTCCTCCAAAAGGATCCCCTGTGCAAAAACAAAACAATCACTACAATTCAGTGTTCTAACCCAAGTATTTCTACATTGAGTTTCTTATTGTTGTCATCAAAAACCAAACCGCATTATTGGATATTATTAATGCATTGTAGTTTCTATATTGGAATAATGTTTTTCCTGTTGAAATAAATGGTTCTTTTAGATGTCAGAATGTTGTGGTCCATAGATTATTGGAGTCTATAATACTTAATATTGCAACCTCCATGATTCTATAGACTTAATTCCTGTCCCTGAATCTCAAAATGTACCCAGGAGAGGAAAGAGTTAAAGATGCACAAGATATTGTAAAAACACACAAACAAACAAACAACAACAACAAAAAAAAAAAACAGAGAAACTGTCATTGGGAACCACATTCCAGCCTATTTTAGAATAGACACTTTTTGAGGGGAGGACTGTGTCTTTTCAATAATAGTATATATTTGTATTTATATGTAAAAATACACCCACATGATCATGAAGGTAATTACAAAAAGAATAGTAACATATCTATTTGCTTAGTTATATATAAAATGTAAGTATATAATTTTATGTTTGTATCTGTTTATTTATTATGAACGTAGGCTTTAGAACTAATACATTTCTGTGTCAAATAAGCACAGATGACACTTTGGTCTGTTTCATGTCCCCACGGGCCTCATGATGGTTTTCTGCACAACGTATAATAGTCTTTGTGACATTCAGATTGGGATGTCATCCAACTTTTTAAAGCTAAATGTAGACAAGACTAAATTATTACACATAGGGTCTCTTCAACATCAATCTTTATATTTCTTTTTAGTTCTTCCCTCTGACATCTAGTATATCCTTCTCAATATCTCAGGGCTCATAATGCTGAACTGATTTTAGATTCTGAGCTTTGTTTTTGATGCCCATATTAATCAGGTTGCAAAGTCATCTTATTACCATGTGAAGAGCCGTTCTAGGATATATCTCACTGACTCTCCCAGGGACACAGAAACCCTCAGATGCATTTCCGTTGTTTCCTGCCAGGATTGAAGTAATTTATTATATTCGGGCCTACCTGTCACCTCTACTCTTAGCTGCTTAATTCAGCTTAGACCAGGGCAATGTGGGAAGGCATACAAAAACTACAATATCTGATCACAATATATCAGCAGAGAGGAAATTCTGCTTGCCTCAAGGAAAATGGTGAATTGTGTTTAAGCCTTTATTCCCCACAAACATGACAGGTTTGTGAACTATAGTCAAATGATCTGTTCTCACTAATTGCTATTTTTCTTTAGGAAAAGTGCCAAGCATTGAAAATATTCATTTCCAAAGGCACGTTTACCTCATAGAAAACATAATAGTTATGATCCTGAAAGGTTGAATAATTAACATTTATAAATTGATTTCTATTTTTTTGTGAACTTGGCAGAAGGGCTTATTATATAAACCAAGCTTGTTAAAAATCACGTATCATTTTCTTATGCAAATAACCACTCCTATGTTTATTTGTACCATACATGTGAATATTAGAAGTAGGGTATGAGGTTTAATAAGGCAAAATACACCTGCATTGGTGCTGTAAAAAGAAATAATCACCTCTATTTTAGGCTTGATTCTGAACTCTGAACAAGTCCCCAAAGAAAGCTGGCTGGGCAGCACAGATTTACAATGCATACTTGTCCTCACCCAGCCACTCATAGAAATTGATAAAAATAAAATATTAAAGTCTACTTACCTTTTTTTTCATGTGTGATTAATTAATACATTTGTATTTCTTCACTCTGGGGCTTACTTTACCTTAATACTGCCTGGGCTCTCTGTAATGCTATTTCAGAGTCTAAATACCATCATTAGAAATCTTATGAGAACAAACCCTTTTCTGACATTGCTTTCCATGTCAAGGCTGACTTATAAGGTGCATGAATGTGGCAAGAGGAATCTTTCTTTGTATATAATCCATAAATAGTATAAACAATGAGAGGGCAAAAGACATACTATACCCACACTATCTTCCAGTGGTTCTCAACCTTCCTAATGCCGGAACCTTTAATACAGTCCAAAGCGGTCGTGACCCACAGGTTGAGAACTGCTGCTTTAGGCATGTACCCTTAACCTCTTGCTTATGTTTATCAATCCTATTGAAGACACCTCCTATGGTAAACTTCTAATGTAATTGTAACATCATGTTATGTAACACCTCAATCAATTTGTCCAAGTAATTAACATTAAAATGTAAACATCTTCATGAATCATTAGTTGGCTTAGGAGCTGGAATAATAAAGGAAAGGAAAAAGCAAAGTTAATAACTGTGGTAATATTTAGAACAGATGGTGAGTGACCAGGAACAATGTTAAGGATAAGAAGGGTCTTAAAATTAAAATTATCCTTGAGATAAAGGCAAACAAATTGACAATGTTCATTCTTCCATTTCTTACTTTATTAATAAAGTTGCATTTACAAATTCATGACTGGAAATCTGAAATGCAACATTATATGTTTTAAGGTGAATCTTTAGTGGAGGAGAGCTATCCTTTTACCAATAATGGGGATCTCTACAGTTGTTATCTAGACTAGCAGATAACTTGAAAGGAGCTGTATATAATGATCTACATTAAACAAGTTCAGTCCCTATCCTCAAGGACACTGAAAAATACATATAGTTACAATTTTTGAAAATTTCATAAGAAAGTTACGTAAGATGGGGAACCTATCTTAGATGCAGCAGCCATGAAGGCCTCTCTGAGCATGTGGAATTTAAGATGATAACTAAACCATGATAATAAACTTGCCTTTCAAAGAGATGGGGGAAATGACTCAGGCATTCATAGGAGCCAAAATAAAAGTAGATGAAGGGAAGGAGCTTCAAATGATTAAAAAAAGAAAAACTTAAAAGAAAAGAAAACACTGTGGTTTATGTACTATGCCAAAAAAGTCAAGTGGAGTTTGGAGATGGAAGCAGAGGAATAAATGATGTCCTACATTCTAAATATGGTGCAGTAGGCAGGTCCAACACATTATAATAAAAATTGGAAGTTTTGAAAGAATCTAGCCTGAAAGTTGCAGTGCTATGACCTATGTTCTTAGTGAATCATTATGGCTGCTGAGTGTGGACTGTGGAGATAATTGGGAGGAGGCTTCAAGTACTCTAGTTTGAAAAATGTAGTGGATGGTTGTTTCCTGAGAAACAACAAAACTTATGAGATTGAGAGTCTGAGAGAGAACAATTGATAAAATAGGTAACAAAATACAGCACCTTATTTTGTACATACTGAGATGTTTATAAGACATTCAAGAAGAGATATCAAGGGTGGCGCCTGTGGCTCAGTGAGTAGGGCGCCGGCCCCATATACCGAGGGTGATGGGTTCAAGCCCAGCCCCAGCCAAACTGCAACAAAAAAATAGCCGGGCGTTGTGGCGGGTGCCTGTAGTCCCAGCTGCTCGGGAGGCTGAGGCAAGAGAATCGTGTAAGCCCGAGAGTGCCGTGTGACGCCACGGCACTCTACCGAGGGCGGTACAGTGAGACTCTGTCTCTACAAAAATAAATAAATAAATAAATAAATAAATAAATAAATAAAAAAGAAAATACCAAAAAAAAAAAAAAAAGAGATATCAAGAGGAGATGTCAGAGCTTAAAGTATAAATTGGGAGTCATTTAGTGGATTTAAAATTAAGCCTTTGGAAAGATCTTCTAGGAAGTTAGCAGAGATAGAGAAGAGAAAAAGGATCCAGGAAAATCCTAAAGGTAGATAAAGGCCCAGGAAAAGAGACTTAGTCCTGAGATAGAAAAAGAGGCAGGAGATAGGAAGTTATGTGAGGAGAAATTTTCAGAAAGAAGGTAGTAGTCAAATGTTACCACATGCTTAAAGAAAATAAAAGGCAAGAATCGTCCGTTACCATTGACTTAATGGACCATGGCTGTCATTGTTATCAGAGATAAGAACAGTTGGCATTGTGGAAATGGAAATGAAAATGGGAGTGGGGATATAATTAGATAATGAATTGTGCATGATGAAGTGCTACTCTCTGTGCTTTGTTATTTCAAAGCAGAATGTGCGCAAATGGAACTAAAAAACAAATACAAAGGTCATATTATTCCATTGTATTGTAATAGACAATGGCATGAAGTAGAGCACATCTATTATGCACACCTATACAGAACCTACACAGTTCTGTACAGTACTCTAGGTTAATTCTTAAGGATTAAAAATACAATAAAAAGATTGCAGAGAGAAGTGAAATTGGTCTATTTTTCAGATAAATAGCATTTCTTTGTTCTGCCACCCCACTTAAGGATAAGTAAATAAAAAACAAACAAACAAAATCCTATATGATATTAAAGCAACAAATATCTGTAACAGAGAAAAATAAATATTTTTATTTATAGATGAAGAACGTATCATCTATGAATATAAAATTTTAGATGTTAAGGACTGCATTCTCTCAGGAGAATATGAACTCTATACTTTAAAAAGACCATCGCAACAACAACATTAACAAATGGGACTTAAGCTGAAAAGCTTCTGCACAGCTAAGGACACAACAAGTAAAACTAAAAGACAACCTTCAGAATGGGAAGAGATATTTGTAGGGTATCGACCTGACAAAGGATTGATAACTAGAATCTACAGAGAATTTAAATTAATGATTAGAAAAAGAGTAAACAATCCCATCTACCTCTGAGAAAGAGACATGAACAGAACCTTCTTTGATGAAGACAAACGAATGGCTAGCAAACATTTGAAAAAATGCTCATCGTCCCTGATCATCAGAGAAGTGCAAATCGAAACCACCCTGAGATATCACCTAACACCAGTGAGAATGGTCCACATCACAAAGTCTCAAAGCTGCAGATGCTGGTGCAGATGTGGAGAGAAGGGAACACTTTTACACTGCTGGTGGGACTGAAAACTAATACAACCTTTTCAGAAGAAAGTATGAAGAATCCTCAAAGAACTCAAATTATCCCTCCCATTTGATCCTGTAATCCCATTGCTAGCCATCTACCCAAAAGAGAAAAATCCTTTTATCATGAAGACATTTGTACTAGACTGTTTATTGCAGCTGAATTTACAATTGACAAAATGTGGAAGCAGGATAAATGCCCACCCAACCGGGAATAGATTAACAAACTGTGGCATATGTATATGGTGGAATACTATTCGGCCATTAAAAAAGATGGAGACTTTATATATTTTGAATTAACCACAATAGAGGTGGAACACATTCTTCTCAGTAAAGCATCACAAGAATGGAGAAGCAAAAATCTAATGTACTCAATTCTAATATGAAGGCAATAGATGATCTATTACAAAGTGGATAGAGAAATAAAGGATCAGGGAGAGGGTAAGAGAGAAGGGAATGGGGGGTTACAGGGTATGGAATCCCTCTTGGGGGCAGGACACAATTGCAAGAAAGACTTTACCTAACAACCACAATCAGTGTAACCTAATTCTTTGTGCCCTCGATGAATCCCAAACAATAAAAAAAATACTAAAATGAATAAAATTGTAAGTATACTATAAGTATAGAGAATAAAATGGTCAATATATACATATCACCACCCAACTTTGTCAAACTTTAACATTCTGTAATGGTTCCTTCCAATGCTACTGAAGCCCCTTGTATAACATTCAATAATCCCCTTTCTCACACTTTAATCTTATATATAATCACTATGCTGAATGTGGCATTTGCTAAGGAAAGAATATTCACATCCCTCCAAATTCATATGTTAAAGCCTAAATCTCTGATGTAATGATATTCAGAGGTGGTGCATATGGGAGCTAATTAGGGCATGAGGGTGGAGCCCTCATGAATGAGGTTAGTGCCCTTATTAGAAAATAAAAAGACCAGAGTATGCTCTGGGCAAACTAAAAAGAATCTGCCCATCATATGCCAGGTCTGCTCACTTTCTGGCCTCCAGAAGTGTGACCAATAAATTTCTTTTATTGAAAAATAAAAAATAAAAAAAACTAAAAATAAATAAATAAAAAGATAAACGAAGACAAGAAGACAGAATGAATAAAAAATAAATTGGAAGAGCTAAGGAAATATTTAAGGAGAGAATTATGTCAACACAAATTTTTAAATAGTATTAGAAACAGTCAAATGAAGAATCAACAATGCTCACAACTTAATTTATGATATGGAGGACAACTTTTAGAAAAGAATAAATAGAAATAGAAAATATTTTTAAACTACATAACACGTGTAAAGGTATTGATAAATATGGGGTCTTCTAACTGTGCAACAATGTTTTCACCAAATGTTCGCTCCAAAAATTTCAGCTTCAGGTATAAAGAGAACATTGAAATGTGGCTAGATATATTCAATTTTTGCCAGAAAGCAAAATCTGGCTGTTATTTTACATAGTTCAGGGAAATAAGAAAAACTGTCAAAAAATTATATCTCCAATTATATATCTCTTTTTGCTTTTTTACGTCAGTTTTCTGAATAGAAAATAGAATTAATAAAATGTTTTAAATCCAAACTAAAACAAAATTGAACCAGAAATTATTCCTGTCTTTAATACAAGAGTAACATTTGTGGCTAGAAATATCAAAGTCTAAGATGACATAGTCTAAAATTGGAAGTACTAATACCCTGCAGTTACTGAGTAGGGAAGAAGTAAGTAATAGACTTATTTGTCTAGGTAGTAACTGAAGATGACAACCACATCCAAACCTTCAGAGAAGTCTTTGAGCAGAAATAGCAGATAAAAGAAAACACACACGCATACACACAAAACAAAAACATGTGTAAAAATAACTCCCATTCAAAAAGGCAAACTATGCTAATAAATTCACACTTCTGTTTGGAATGGATAATTTTCTTAGGAAGTATGAATCATCATAACTGACTCAAGAACAATTAAATATACCAATAATTATGAAAGAGATTAAGAAAACTGTCAAACAATTATATCTCCAAAATATTTTGACAAATATTATAATTGTTTTAAATCTGTGAAGGAAACCTAATTACTCGTAAGTTTTTATAAAAATAATATAAAAGTTTAAAAAAATTAAAGATGACATGAATAATTTAATTTTTATTATGGATGCCAAGTTCCATAAAATAGTGACACATTAAATCTAATATATATAAAAATGTAATACAATGTGAATAAACATTTTATTCTATAATTCAAGGACTGTTCGTTCATTTCTTAATATGTCAACAAATTAAAACCACAATGAAATATCACCTTTCTCCTGTTAGAGTGGCTTTTATTAAAAACTCCAAAAACTAAAGATGCTGGCATGAATACAGAAAGGAAAGCTTATACACCCTTCCTGGGACTGCAAATTAGTACAACCCCTATTGAAAACACTATGGTGATTCTTCAAAGAACTAAAAGTAGACCTACCATTCCAGCAATCCTACTACTGGTTACCTAGCCAAAGGAAAAGAAGGCACTTATTAAAAAGACACCTGCACACAAATGTTTATTCCAGCCAAAATCACAATTGTATAGAAGTGAAATCAACCCAAATGCCTATCAGTTCATGAGTGATTAGGAAAATGTGGTGTATGTAAACTGTGGAGTACTACCCAGGCACAAAAAGGATGGATTAATGCCTTATGCAGCAATTGGAAGGAATGGAGACCATTTTCCTAAGTAAAGCATTTCAAGAATGGAAAAACACCACGTTTACTCTCTAATAACCTGGAACTAGCTGATGGGGAACACAAATCCACCGAGAAGTAAAAGTCATTAGAAGTCAAGCAGGAGTGAAAGGGGTGCAGGGGAAGGAGCAAAAACCCACCTCATGGGTGCAATGAACATTACTGAGTGATGGGCACATTTAAAGTCCTGACTCAAGCCATTTATTAAAAACGTCTGTACTTCCTGATGTACTGAAATGGAAAGAAGAGGAGAGAGGAGAGGAGGGGAGGAGAGAGGAGGGGACGGGGAGAGGGGAGAGGAGAGGAGAGGAGAAGGGTCAGAAATCTAACTAGAAGTTTAGAGGTTAAAAAAGATTTAAAAATGTCAATTGTTACATCAACATAGTATCATCTTCTTATCAGAAACATAATCAGAAAGGCATATTAACCTTGAAAAACTATATGATTATATCGAAAGAAATGTAAAATATATTGGCCGAAATCCACTCTAAAAATTTTAAGAACCAATTATAATAAGCACTATGCTGAATCAATCAAAGACAAGAATAAAAAAAAATCGTCATTTTACATAAAGCTATCCAAAGCAACTCTACATGAATATAAAAGCAACAACAAAAGTAATATAAATATCAATATTGGATATAAGAAGGCAAAATCATAATCATTAGCAAATAATATTCTTGTATACCTCAAAAATTCTAAAGAAAAACGCTTTGAAGGGTTGAGAAGTCTATACGGTGATTGTACATAAATTATATATGTATGCCAGATAAGCGTAAACATTTAAGAAAACTCTGATAAATTTTACTACATAATAATTAAAATTCCTCCTTCAGACACAATCACCAAAATGTAAAATGAAAGAAAATAATAGGAATTTGAGGGAGGGATTTGCTGCACATATAGCAAGCAAAGGATTAATATTTTGGCATATAGAAAGCATTAGCAATAGACAGAAAGCATTAGTAATAAATATAAAAGTTAATGTGCCAGTAGACAAACACACATCAGACAAGAGGAATTCTCAAAGAGAGTCATAGAAATGGTCAAAATGTATGAAAAATGATCAGATAGCAAGCAAATAAATACAACACAAAGGGAGATTTTGAAACTGGATTATCACATTAGCAAAAATGGAAATGTATGAGATGCATCATAGTTAAATGTGAAAAACGTATAGTACATCAAAATAATCTGCTATATATTCATTATAAAAGAGTGAATTTACACTGCAACATTTGACTTAGAATAATTTCAAATTTCAACAAGGTGCATGTAAGTGGGAAAAGCAAGATGCTGTCAAGGGTATAGCATATTAACCTATTTCTTTAATCACTTAAATCTACATAGGTATAAGTTTAAATGGGAGTGTTTGTGTGTATCTATAAAGGTATATATAATACTCACTCATACAAGTGTATTCACATATATACAGCGAGAGTAGCTATTTGGCTTTATACTATGTTATTTGTTGCTGAGGTAGGTATGAAAAGATAGGAAAACTGGAAGAAGAGAAGAAGGGCTAGAAAAGCTCAAAATAACTACACTAAAATATAAATAGCACATAGGGTATGATCATATTCATACAAAATTATAAATATATATGAGTAGAACAAGCATTTCAAAATTACAAAAAACTCAATCATCTTCCGATTTATAGGCTGGTGATAATATTTTACAAGTAAAAATAATTCACAGATTAATGTAATTAGCATGGCTGTATTTTGGTGGTAGTAACAGATTCACACTTTTCCATGTATATCCCTGTGTGTGTTTGGATGAGTGAATCGGAAGCCACAGCAGCCTACTGACAATGCTTACTCTGAGGACGGGCACTTACATCTGGAAGGGACCTCATGGCCAAAGGACTAACAACCATCATTGTATGCATACTTAATACAAAGACAATGTATTAAATATGTTAAAACCCATTTTAAAATATCTCTGAATCTCATCTGACCAGACAAATCAAGAGTCTTCAAAATATTCATTCCTCTTGCTGTGGTAATTTTTTTTTACTAAGAATTTTCCTTAAGAAATAATTACAGTAGCTTTCCAGGATTTATTTATAAAAATGTTAGTAGTAACAAACAAGCTAACATCCCACCAACAAGGAGTCACTTAAACACGTTACATAAAATTTCATATATATATGTAATACATATTTCTATGTATTTGCATTTTATATACACACACATTTCTACTAAGACATGTAAAGCCATGTAGTCACATTTAGTCACGAATATGAAATATTTTGTCTGTTTCACATGCTGCAAATATTTTCCCATTTTGTCATGCGTTTTCACTTCCATTTGTGATGCATTTACTATAATGTAGAAGAAATGACAGATCACTAACAGTGAGCCAATTAATATAATCCATGTAGTTTTCCTTTCAGATTGGTGTGTTCATGCTTTCTGTATGATCCTGTCTCTCTCCTGGGCTGAAGAAGTTCTGGTTATCCCAACCTCCGTTCTCGTCTCCCTGTGTTCTGTCTTTATGCGTGATGGCACCTCAAAAATAAAAAGCAGTAACATAGTTGGGGCTTAAGGTACATCTTTGGGGTAAAATACTATAATTTTACAAGGAAGAGAATATAAATTGATAATTGAAAGTGATAACAATTAGCACAAAAAAGCCCTTAAGAAAGTAAGCCAACATGTTGGTAACCCTCAATAAGTTATTGTGGTCGAAGCAAAAGCACTTTATTTACTTTTTCTCTTTTTCAAACTTTCTATCATATGGTTATATAATGTTTAGAATGAAAAAATAATTTTTTTTACCCATGAAATAATCCGGAAAGAGACAGCAATTTAAAAATGTTTATTATAACAGGGTTATAGAATAAAACCATTAAAAGCCTAAAATCCATCTACAAAAGGTGAAAAAAATTCACTTGGTGTATTCGCCAAATGAGTCACCACACACCCATTGGAAATGGCCATGTGAATTTACAGTCATTGAAATAAGAGGAAATTTTTAAAAATAAGTCATACAGCACTATGAACCAATGGAAAAAAGTATGTACTCTATGTGGGAAGGCAAACAAAAAATTATTTAGAAGCATATTTACCAAATACATGGAAAAGGATTTTACTTTGTGCTTGTGTTTTTATCGTTTTGTATTTTTGAAGTATTTCATATGTTCATAATATTTATTATTGAAATCAAATAACCATCTGTTCATGATCTGAAAGGAATAAAGAAGAGTGTTAACCTATGGTCCCGTGTCTACCTTAACCCTATGGGAGCCCCTCTTTCAGTACCATCAAATGCAGTCTGGCTGCGGCCTCACCTTCCACCTTCCTCTCCAGTCCTGACCTTGTCTTTTTTTTTTTTTTTTTTTTTTTTTTTAATTTTTTTATTAAATCATAAGTGTATACAATGATATGATTATGGGGCATCATACACTCACTTCATAAACCATTTGACACATTTTTATCCCAGTGGTTAACATAGCCTTTCCGGCGTTATCTCAGTTACTGTGCCAAAACATTTATATTCTACATTTACCAAGTTTCGCAAATACCCCTGTAATATGCACCACAGGTGTGATCCCACCGATTCCCCTCCCTCTACCCACCCCCCCCTTTCCCACTTCCCCCTATTGTTAAGTTGTAGCTGGGTTATAGCTTTCATGTGAGAGTCCCAAATTAGTTTCATAGTAGGGCTGTGTACATTGGATATTTTTTCTTCCATTCTTGGGATACTTTACTAAGAAGAATATGTTCCAGCTCCATCCATGTAAACATGAAAGAGGTAAAGTCTCCATCTTTCTTTAAGGCTGCATAGTATTCCATGGTATACATATACCACAATTTATTAATCCATTCGTGGATCGATGGACACTTGGGCTTTTTCCATGACTTAGCAATTATGAGTTGGGCTGCAATAAACATTCTGGTACAAATATCTTTGTTATGTTGTGATTTTTGGTCTTCTGGGTATATGCCCAGCAGAGGAATTACAGGGTTGAATGGCAGATCTATTTTTAGATCTCTGAGTGTTCTCCATATATCCCTCCAAAAGGAAAAGACCCAACAAGAAAAGAAAATTATAGACCAATATCACTAATGAATATAGATGCAAAAATATTCAACAAGATCCTAACAAACAGAATCCAGCAACACATCAAACAAATTATACATCATGACCAAGTTGGTTTTATCCCAGGGTCTCAAGGCTGGTTCAATATACGTAAATCTATAAATGTAATTCAGCACATAAACAAATTAAAAAACAAAGACCATATGATTCTCTCAATTGATGCAGAAAAAGCTTTTGATAATATCCAGCATCCCTTCATGATCAGAACACTCAAGAAAATTGGTCTGACCTTGTCTTAACGAGCATGCTGGTCATTCATCCACAGTCCACATGCTTCAGCCCTGGGCATCTGAAGCCAGATGCTCAGCCAGAAAGAACATTTCCTGCCTGAATCTGTGTTGCCACCTACCTGACTGTGTCCCAGACTTATCTGCATATCTGACGCAGGCAAAGGCATATTGTTTTAAAGGAATGCTGGCTAGAGCCTTCACCCCTAAACACTTCTTTAACAATCTGGAAGCATGCTCTCTGCTTATTAAAAAAATCATGATGATGACGACTTTTTAGTGACAGGGAACAAATTCACTGATTTAGCTTTTTAACAATTTAGATTAAATACATCTGTTTCAAACCATGGTACCAAAATTGCTTTTTAAAATGGCTTGTTAATTTATGAAGACCTAATATTACACCTATGTTACTATGTTACTTCCTTCCTACACTAAGCACCTTTTTTCTCCCTGCCACTCTCCCTTGCAATGTTTGCAGAAGAACACTGAAGACTTTAGAACCACATCCTGTTACTTTACTTCAAATTAAATCATGCTCCCAAGAGTGAATAAATCTTTATTCATAAACATTACTAATAAAAAATGCACATCATATGGACATACATAAAATAGATGGTACTGTATTTTATGACCCCGATTGTGACTTAGTTTGTAATCAGCGTCCTGTGATTGAATTTGAAATGACGCAACGCAACTCTGGACCCTGCTGTTACTTTTGAGCCTACTGAAATAAGACAACTAAATGCTATACAGAGAAGAAACTTATGAGGAACCTTGAATTTGGGGTCTACTTCACCTCCCTAGCTCTGATATATCTACTTGAAGAGGTGAGAGGCGTTACTCCTGCACTCCCCTATCTGCTAAGGGAGCCACACTTTTCTTCACCTTGAAGCTTTAGCCAATGTGAGACCACTTTAAAAGCGCCTTGTACTCTATCTATAGTCTGGTATCTCCATAAAGTTTCCTTTATGTAGAGGGGAAAATAAAAAATGTTTCTGTCTCCAATCATGGAACTTGAAAATGACCTCCTTGACAAGGTCTAAAGTCTAAATTTCAAAATTTAGAAAACATCTTCCTATTATACCTTAGGAACATGAGGAACATGAGAAGGAAAATAGGACACATACTGTCCTGGGAGTTTTAAATAATTTATTTCACTAAAGCCCTAAAATAAACCACTGGTAAAAGTGTTCTCATGCCCATTTTACAGACCAGACCATAGGTAAGAGACAAAGGTGGACTTGGAATCACTGCCTGGTTGGTGAAGAATTTATACCCTTTCCAAATGCTGTGTTTGTCAATAGTTACACAAACAAATTTATTTCCTTTCCTTCATTCACATACATACTTTCTTATCGACTAAACTCCTTTTATTTATTTGACTTGTCAAAATTTCAGGTGCTCACTGGACTCTAATATAGGCTAATTGAAGATCAGATGGTATTGGTAAAAATGTCACAGATAATCTCCACCCTCACCCCAGGAGAACATGACCCCTCTTTCAGGGCCTCTTGTGTGCTAGCATTATATTATAAAATAAGCACATAATTTTTTATCCAATGTTCAAAATAATCTCCAACTCAGTAAGAGTAAACCACTAATTACTTGCTGTGTCAATAAGCACTCTCTACAGAAACAAAACTAATTTTATATGCACACACATACACACACAGAGACATTGAAGGAGAAACATTTATTTTAAGAAAATGGCTAATGTGAATGGAGGAGCTGTTAAGTTTGAAATCCACAAGCCTGAGTGGTAGACTGAAATTCAGGCATAATTTCTAGGTTACAGTCTTGAGGCAGAATTGGTCCTCAAGGAGGCTGTTGATTTTTGCTTTTAAGGCCTTCAACTGGTAGATGAGGTCCACCATTCACATTATCCAGAGTAGTTGCTTTTACTTAAAGTCAACTGATTATAACTATTTATCACACCTACAAAATACCCTTATAGCAACATATGGACTAGTATTTGGCTAAACAACTGGATGTGTTTAGCCTAACCAAACAGATATATATGTACAGTTCACCACTGAACTGCCCTTTCTACTATAATGCACCATATTTTTAAATTAACACACTACAAATGATATATTTACTGGTTTATTTCTCAGGGAGGCCAGTAGGCACCCAATCATCTTCATGTTGCCTAAATTTTCATTCCTAAAATTTTGTCTCACATCTAAGTGTCATCTCTAAATATGTTTCTATAAATCACTGTCTGATTTTGGTCACAAGATTAACTTATTGTTACAGTACTAAGAAGTAACAATAAGTATTCTTTGACAAGTGGAGTGTAGCTTTGACTTGTGCACCAAACCCAGTACCTTAACCCAAGTCTAGGTTTCCTTATAACCAGATAATCCAAGCAAGGTGAAATCTGTTACCTCCTCAGGATTTTCTGAAACCCAGTTGATGTGACAATAGCCATCATTTGCCTTTTGCCCATATTGTTTTCATCTATATTGTTCCATTTAATAGAGTGTAACAAAAATTATTACTTTTTATATATTATAGATAAACTGAAACAGGTAGACTAAGTGACTTGCTTAAGCTTAAACACGTAATGTGTATGACATGGGAACTCTAGAATCCTAACCCATTCATCAACTTAGTCACTGAACGTCTATTATTATATTCAGGCTCAAGGCGAGGTGCTGGAATCCACCAAAGAGCAAAACAAGCTGAACATGTCTTCGTGAAACCTAAAGTCTGAAGAGTAAACATCAAACAAATAAATAGGTAATAAATAAAGTATTAGATGATGATATATATTTACAAAGAAAAATAATTTACTTTGGGAGGCTAAGACAGGAGGATCACTTGAAGCCAGGAATTCAAGACCATTAAGACTAGCCTTAGCAAGAAGCAGACCTTATCTCTCTCTCGCTCAAAAAAAAAAAAAAAAACAGAGACGAAAATTAGTTCAGCACGCTAGCACCTGCTTATAGTCCCAGCTACTCAGAAGACTGAGGCAGGAGAATGGTGTGAATCCCGAGTTGAAGGTTGCAGAGATCACTGCACTCCAGCCTAAGCAACTGAGCAAAATCCTGTCTCAAAAAATAAAACTAAAATAAAGCAATTAATAATTAGGGCGTGTGAGTCTGTATGTGAGTTGTAAATAAAGTAGTTAGGAAGACCTCGCTGAATGGGTGGCATTTGATCAACACTGAAAGAAATGAATGAAGGAGCTTTGTGGAAATATTGAGTGTTATGCAGAGGTAAGGCCCTGTGATAAAAGATGTCTACAGTATTTGAGAACCACAGTGGAGGCATTATAACACAGTGCTAATTTAATTGAGGCTAATTTACTGTTCTGATCTTCAGATCCCTTTGCTATAAAATTCTAATATTTGGCAAAGCTATATAGAAAGTCAGATATGATCTACCATATGAAAGCTGTAAAATCTTCAACTATTACTTTATCCCTAAACTTACTGATTATATAGGTAGTTCAGAGATACCATGATATGAACTTATCTTTCACTCACTAATGATGCTATAAATTAAGTGAAGAAACTAGCGACTAAGTGAATGTAGCAATTATTTGACTTCTTAGTCAACCAAAAGAGTGACTGTGGTTTTTACAAATCCTTCTCATTCTAGGGAATAATTTAGGTTTGGCAATGATTTGTTTAAGAGGTATTAAGACTTTTTGAAAGCCAGTTTTTAAAGCTCTTAAGAGGAATTGCTTTTTATAATGAAAGTAAATTTAAACATAAAGTTACATTAAAAAATTATGTCAGACAATATGCATATATACACACACACACATCACTAGAGTTTTTTGTTTAGCAGGTATATTCTAAAAACACATTAATCAAAATTAAAAGTTTCTTATCATCTTATAAGCTTTATTATTATACGATCATCTAAAATCTGTTTGAGCATTTTAAAAATGGTGATCATAGAGAGCCCAGTCTTACTGCCCTGAGTCAAGCTGAAGCCAGGTAATCTGTCTTAACAATACAATCTGTGATCATTCCATGGACACATACCAGTTAACAAGTAAATTCTGCACCTATAGCGTAGCACTTCCCGCCATCTGAGTCAGTAAATACAGCGACACATGTTTTTTTTTTTTTTTTTTTGCAGTTTTTGGCCAGGGCTGGATTTGAACCTGCCACCTCTGGCATATGGGGCCAGCGCCCTACCCCTTTGAGCCACAGGCACCGCCCAAAATATTGGGACACATTCTATGCAAATGGATTTTCAAGTTTGCAGCACATTTCTCCTGCATTTCACTGTGCTACTATTTCCCTTATGTCATTCCCAGGAAAATGAGGAAAGGGTACATTCTCTATTTCTTCCTTTTCAATTCAGCCAGACATCCAAACACCACATGTGGAAGAACAGGAATAACAATGATAAAAAGGCAGCCGACTCCTGAAGCCCAAGTATTCAAAAAGGAACTTCTTAAAATACAATGTTTAAGAATCTGAACTTTGTGAAAAGTATACTAAGATTTTTCTGTATTTTCTAATAAAAACTATGGAGGAGCTGCTTCCAGCACAATACCAATAAATAGCAAAAAGAAACTTTTTAAAATCCTATTGGTCCTGCAGCCTCCTGCCAGAGCACCACACAATAGCAGATACTCAGGATGAGAATGGCCCCAGTGGAGCGACACTAATACGCTTGACACAGCTTCCACCCCGTCATCGCAGACCAGCCTGAGCTGATCCCTTTGTAAACTGGAGACTCTTTTAACCAGGAATCCCAGGATGAAGCAGAACCATTTTCCTCACGGCAAAACAAATCCTTCTCCAGTGAATTTTGTTATTGTTTATTGTTACACTGTTTTATCAGCACTAAACTGTATGAAAGCTTCAATTAGTTCTTGATGAATGATCCCATAAAAGCATGTGCTTTCATTTCCCCTGCCACTAGATAGATCACTGAGTGTTATTAAATGAAATATAATTGGGATAAGATTCAGGAAACTTAGAAAGGCTGCAAATGCTCTCAGTTCAGCCTAAAATGGTTAACCCATCAGTGTAGCTGAACCATGTCCGACGCACTGTACATATAAATTTACGTTGCTTTGACCTGAAGAGAACTCAGAGACACTAGATACAGTCTGAGGCATGATCTCTGCCTTTCAGTGAGGCTAAAGGGTGATGAGTTCAGTACCAGGGTGAATAGTTGTTATCTCCATACAGTGGGGAAAAGCCTCTGTACCAATCACACTTCTGCACTATAGAACATCTCTGCTTTACATGTACACAGCACCTATTTTACTGTTCCGGCAGAAGCCATCAGTTCTCTTATTCTTCCTTAGTATGGAACCCCTAAGTCTTAACTAGTTATACTAACACGTATAACAGAAGGCTAGCTTCCCTGCCCCCCAGTGTATGACCATGCGTGTGGCAGCAAGAGAAATGTAGAAATGGACCTCAAAAAAGCTGATTAAAGGAAACAGACTTAGCACAGGGTAGCCTTTTAAAAAAATCCTTCCTAACTTTCTTCCTTCTCTGCCCTTCAATGTGTAAGTGATAACTGCAGCTTCAGGAACCATAGTGGATCAGGATGTCACCTTAAAATCAAAATCACTGGGTAGGGGAATAGTGCAGAATATCTGAAGCCTTGTGTCTGAAGCCATTCTGAAGCTACCAGCCAAACATTGAACTTCTACCTTAGCTAAGTCTTAATTTGTACGTAACACTCTGCTTTTTTAATAGAAATACGGCAACAGGCAACAGAAGCTAAGTACAACTGACACAACTAGGGATCCTTAATGAATTATGCTTTTTAAATAATGGGACACCACTGTGTATTAGTCATTCTGTGAAACATTTTAATGCATTGTCATATTTCATCCTTAAAACAAGCCTATTAAGTTAGGCGTTACTATTATTCCATTTTACAGAAGAGAAAACTAAATCATAGAGCTACTCAGCACATAGCCTGGTTGGGGTAGGAATAAAGAGGAGAGGAAGTCCAGAATTCACACCTTCAGTTCTTTCATTTTAAGTTCAACAAATACTATTTTATACTTATATGCTAAGGACAGTTCTCAGAGCTTGGCATGCATAAATGAACAAAACAAACAATGAAACATATTCCGGGGCAGTTGCAAGAATTTTAACCATAATCTTGAACAGGGGTTTATAAAGTATGGTCTGTGGACCTTTCAGACACCTTAAACACATTTGGAGGTACACGAAGGCAAAATTATTGTCATAATAATAGTAAGGGAGACATTGCTTGCTTTTTCACAGTGTTCATAATTGCACTGATTGTGCAAAAGCAATGGTGAATAAACCTCCTGGCAGTTTGCAACATACTAGCAGTCATTGTACAATTTTCTCACCCTCACAGACCCCCAATTAATAAATAAGCTACTTAATTAATTAAAGAATTTCAGCTAATTAATTAAAGAATTTCCCTTAAGAATGTTTTCAGCAAAGCAGTACAAATTTGTAATTTTATTAAATCTTAAAACTTGAATATACGTCTTTGAGGTCATCCACATGATGGAATGGGAAATATACAAAAAACAGTTTGTATTGAAGTGTGATAGCTCTTTGGAGAAAAATCAGTGTGCAATTGGCTCATACACTGAACTATCTAGTCTTTTATGAAAGACCTTTTACTTGAAACAATGACAAATAATGACTATTCAGACATTGGTATTGGGCCGATATTTTTGTGAGAAAAGGCTAAAGTAAACTGCCAGAGAAATAAACTAACATTATTTGCTGCTGATAACAAAATTTGAGTTTACAATACTTAAAATGTTTCTGATGAAAACTTGTGGACCAATGCTATTCACATGACCAAGAACTCCACAGAGCTGGGGAAAGAGAAAGGATTTCAAAGACCTCCATCCTCCCTCATCAAAGTGAGGCAGGGAATCTGCCCACATGTCCAGCTTACCATCGCTACAGCCTACAAACAACTAGCAACAGAGCAAAACACCACACTGAGGACATCTATAACCAAAGCGTTTACCCAGAACACAGATCACCATCAAAACACCCACAGATAAAATTCTTACCCAAAGTACAAGGTCTGAGAATTAAGTTTGCAAACTCATTCTAGAAAAAGTGGTACCTACCTCATTGCTGAATGTCACTATGGTCACTTTCAAAGTACTTGGGAAGCTATCCACTGATGGCAACACCTAGTCCACCCTTCAAAGCAATTTTGGAACTTTTTCTCCAGAATGGCCATCAGGGCTTTCATTGTATTACCCTTGATGTCCTGAATGCTACCAAATCTCTTCCTTTTAATACTCTTATATTCAGGTAAAGAAAAAAAGTCATTGGAGGGCGTGAAGATCAAGTGAATATGGAGGGTGTTCCAATATGGTAATTTCTTAACTGACTAAAAACTCCCTCCCAGTGCCGTGTGAACTGCTGCATTGTTTAGATGCAAGATTCATGAGTTGTTGGTGAAAAGTTCAGGTCATTTTCATTCAGCCTTTTCAACACTTCCAAATAGTAAACTTGGTTAACCATCCAATTTGTACAAATTCATAATGAACAATTTTCACTCTTGATTTGGACTGATGGAACTCTTTCAGTCACGGAGAATGGGCTGGCTCCCATTGTGCACTCTGATGCTTTGCTTCAGAGTCATATTATACACCCATGTTTCATCATCAGTGATAACCCAAAACATCATCTTGCCTTCCAAAGGTCTTGGCAAACTTCGATTCTCCTTTGCTTTTGTTCATTGGTGAGCTCCTTCAGGACCATTTTTGCACTTAGCTTTCTCTTGTGAAGATTTTCAGTTAATATTTCTACGTTTTCTATCAATGTTTACTTGATTTGCTATTCTTCTCACAGTCAGCTAATGATTTTGATGCAAAATTCAGTAAATTTTTGCAATGCTTTCATCATTTCTGCTCATTACTGGCCACCCTAACCTCTCTTCCTCAGTAAGACTTTTTCTCTCCTCGGTAAAATGTTTAATCCATTTGTATACTGACATTTAATTCATGGCTTAATCTCCATAAACTTGAACTAACGTATCCTTGATTCCACTTTTACTTTTGCCAACTTTAAGAAGAAATGTAATGGTTCCTTGTTCTAATTCAAGCTCTGACATTCTTGGGATAGTACGTAAAAGTGTTCGAGAACAATAATGAATGCCATTCATCAGGATACTGCCACACATTGACATGAACACAGCTGTGAGGCACTGTTATAGCAAGGCTAAGAAACCTTACTAAGATGTTGTACAGAACTGCCAACATAAGCGCATGGTGGAAAGTTTGCAAAGTTAATTGTCTGACAATGTGGGCTACAAATGCACCCATACCCATGAGGCAAGGGGAAGAAGCTCCAGGTAAACAAAAGAAAAAGCAAAAATAAGCAGCAGCAACCTGTACAGATTAAAAGAGTCAGCAAAAGAACTCTGGAAGTATAAAAAATCAGAGTGAAAGTATGTATTCACAAAAGGAACACTGGCTTTCTAACAATAAATACCAACTAAAATGAAAAAAGGATAAAAAAGAATTATAAGGAAACTCAACAAAGTTCAAGAGAAAATGGAGAAACAACTCAGAGAAACCAGAAAAACAATTTTGGAATTGAATAAAATAATCACTAAAGAGATAGACATATTAAAGAAAAATCAAACTGAACTTCTTAAAATAAAAAATTCATGTAAAAAAATACAGAACACACTGAAAGTATCAAGAATAGACTAGATCAGGAAGGAGAAAGACTATTACAGCTTGAAGACATCTCTTTTGAATTAATTCAGTCTGTCAAAAATAAGGAAAAGAGAACTAAGAGGAATGAACAAAGCCTGTAAGAATTATGGCACTATATAAAATGTCCTTTATAAGAATCCTGGGCATCACTGAGGGCAAAGAGGAAAACACACAAGGCTAGAAAACCTATTTGAGGGAAGAATCAAGAAAAACTTTACTGGACTTGCAAGATATCTAGATATCCAGATATAAGAAGCTCAACAAATATCTGTGAGACTACTGACCAAGCAACAATCACCAAAACACATAGTCATCAGACTGGCCAAATTCAGCAAGAAGGAGGAACTTCTGAGAGCCATAACAGGAAAACACCAAGTAACACACAAGGGAAAGCCTTCCTGGCGTTTTCTTAGTTATTGTGTTAAGACATTTATATTCTACATTTACTAAGTTTCACATGTACCCTTGCAAGATGCACAACAGGTGTAATCCCACCAATCACCCTCCCTCTGCCCATCCTCCTCCCTCTCTTCCCTCCCTCTCCCCCTTTCCCATATTCTTAGGTTATAACTGGGTTATAGCTTTCATATGAAAGCCATAAATTAGTTTCACAGTAGGGCTGAGTACATTGGATACTTTTCCTTCCATTCTTGAGATACTTTACTAAGAAGAATATGTTCCAGCTCCATCCATGTAAACATGAAAGAGGTAAAGTCTCCATCTTTCTTTGAGGCTGCATAATATTCCATGGTATACATATACCACAATTTGTTAATCCATTCATGGATCCATGGGCACTTGGGTTTTTTCCATGACTTAGCAATTATGAATTGAGCTGCAAGAAACATTCTGGTACAAATATCTTTGTTATAATGTGATTTTGGTCTTCTGGGTGTATACCTAGTAGAGGAATTATAGGATTGAATGGCAGATCTATTTTTAGATCTGTAAGTATTCTCCAAACATCTTTCCAAAAGGATGTATTAATTTGCATTCCCACCAGCAGTGTAGAAGTGTTCCCTTTTCTCCACATCCACGCCAACATCTCTGGTCTTGGGATTTTGTGATATAGGCTAATCTTACTGGAGTTAGATGATATCTCAAAGTAGTTTTGATTTGCATTTCTCTGATGATTAAGGATGATGAGCATTTTTTCATATGTCTGTAGGCCGCGTGCCTGTCTTCTTCAGAGAAGTTTCTCTTCAAGTCCCTTGCCCAGCCTGCGATGGGATCCCTTGTTCTTTTCTTGCTTATACGTTTGAGTTCTCTGTGGATTCTGGTTATTAAACCTTTGTCGGAGACATAACCTGAAAATATGTTCTCCCCATTCTGAGGGCTGTTTGCTTGCTTTACTTACTGTGTTCTTGGCTGTGCAGAAGCTTTTTAGTTTGATCAGGTCCCAGTAGTGTATTTTTGAAGCTGCTTCAATTGCCCAGGGGGTCCTCCTCATAAAATACTCGCCCAGACCTATTTCTTCAAGGGTTTTCCCTGCACTCTCTTCTAGTATTTTTACAGTTTCATGTCTTACGTTTAAATCTTTAATCCAGTGAGAGTATATCTTAGTTATTGGTGAAAGGTGTGGGTCCAGTTTCAGTCTTCTACAGGTTGCCAGCCAGTTCACCCAGCACCATTTGTTAAATAGGGAATCTTTTCCCCACTGAATGTTTTTAATTGGCTTGTCAAAGATCAAATAACGTTAAGTAGATGGGTGCATCTCTTGGTTCTCTATTCTGTTCCATACATCTACCTCTCTGTTTTTGTGCCAGTGCCATGCTGTTTTGATCACTATTGATTTATAGTATAGTCTGAGGTCCGTAGCGTAATTCCTCCTGCTTTGTTTTTATTTCTGAGTAATGTCTTAGCTATTCGAGGTTTTTTCTGATTCCATATAAAATGAAGTATTATTTTTTCAAGATCTTTAAAGTATGACAGTGGAGCTTTAATAGGGATTGCATTAAAATTGTATATTGCTTTGGATAGTATGGACATTTTAACAATGTTGATTCTTCCCAGCCATGAGCATAGTATGTTTTTCCACTTGTTAACATTTTCAGCCATTTCTTTTCTTAGAGTTTCATAGTTCTCTTTATAGAGATCTTCCACATCCTTTGTTAGATAAACTGTCAAATATTTAATCTTCTTTGGCACTACTGTGAATGGAATAGAGTCCTTAACTGTTTTTTCAGCTTGACTATTGTTGGTATATATAAACGCTACTGATTTATGAATGTTGATTTTGTAACCTGAGACGAGAAGATCTAAAAATCTTAAATATTTATGTGCCTAACAGAGGAGCATGCAGATTCATAAAGCAAACTTTAATATATCTAAGTAATGAGTTAAAACAGCAGTAACGTAATTGCTAGGGACTTCAACACTTCACTGCACAAACTGGACAGATCACCCAAGCAAAAAACATTCAAGATTGATCATATTTTAGGACCCAAAGCATGGCTCAACAAATTTATAAATATCAGAATCAAACCATGCATCTTCTCAGATCAGAGTGGAATAAAACTAGATATCAACAACAAAAGGAATAAGCAATTTTATACAAAGTCAGGAAAATTAACCTCTTGCTGAGTGAAATATCTCTAAGAAGCACTGAGGAAAGAAATCTCAGATCACACAAACAAATGAAAAACATATAATGCTCATGGATCAGCAGAACCAATATTGTTAAAATGTCCACATTTCCCAAAGTGATCTACAAACTCAATGCAATCTCCATCAAAATATCAACATCATATTTCACACATCTAGAAAAATAATTCTATGCTCCATTGGAACCAGAAAAGAGTCCAAATAGTCAAGGCAATCATGTAAGGCATATACCCTTAAGAATTCCAGAAGGAAATGTTGAAAAAAAACTCTTCTATATATCTCCCTAGGCAAAGAATTTATGAAGGACCCAATGGCACTCACAGGAAAAATAAAAATAAATGAATAAGACTTAATTAAATTAAAAAGCTTGTGCTTAGCCAAAGAAATAATCAACAGAGGAAATAGTCAACCTACAGCATGGAGAAGATATTCACAAGCTATATATCTGATAATGAACTAATGACCAGAATCTACAAAGAACTTAAGAAATAAGCAAGAAAAAAAATTAACCCATCAAAAAGTGAACAAAAGACATGAACAGATGGTTTTCAAAAGAAGATAAACAAATGGCTAATAAATATATTTAAAAAAGCACAAGTGCCCATCGATCCATAAATGGATTAATAAACTGTGGTATATGTACACCATGGAATATTATGCAGCCTTAAAGAAAGATGGAGACTTTACCTCTTTCATGTTTACATGGATGGAGCTGGAACATATTCTTCTTAGTAAAGTATCTCAAGAATGGACGAAAAGTATCCAATGTACTCAGCCCTACTATGAAACTAATTTCTGGCTTTCATATGAAAGCTATAACCCAGTTATAACCTAAGAATATGGGGAATGGGGAGAGGGAGCAGAGGGAGGGAGGAGGATGGGTGGAGGAAGAGTGATCGATGTGATTACACCTACGGTGAGTCTTACAAGGGTACATGTGAAACTTAGTAAATGTAGAATATAATTGTCTTAAAACAATAACTAAGAAAATGCCAGGAAGGCTATGTTAACCAGTGTGATGAAAATGTGTCAAACTGTTTATAAAACCAATGTATGGTGCCCCATGTTCACATTAATGTACACAGCTATGATTTAATATTAATAAAAAAAAATTCAACCAAAAATGGTTGCTATTTCCTTCATGCATCTACAAAATTTCCTGTGATTAGGAACAGATGGATGCTGTGTGAAGTAAGATGATAATATTTGATGTGATTGCTTTTCTATAGCTACAAATAATGAATAAAAGAAGAATGAAGTTTTTTTCTTCTAAAAAAAAAAGAAGAAAAAATACCCAATATCACTAATTATAAGGGAAATGCAGTTTAAAGCCACAATCAGATATTAACTTAAACCTCTTAGAATGGATTTTGTTAAAAAGTTCAAAATTAATACTGTTGGCATGAATGCTGAGAGAAAGGAACACTTATCCACTGTTGGTGGGACTACAAAGTAGTACAGCCTTTATGGAAAACAGTATGGCAATATCTCAAAGAACTAAACATAGACCTGTCATTTGATCCACCAATTCCACCACTGATTTTTTTACCCAAAGAAAAAGAAGTGATTTTATAAAAAAGACATCTACACTCAAATATTTATTGCAGCACAATTAACAATTGCAAAGACATGGAATCAACCCAAGTGCCCATCAGTTCATAAGTGGATTATCAAAATGTACATGTACACCAAGGACTAGAACTCAGCTAAGAATGGTGAGTTAAATGCATGAAATTGCAGACCATTATCCTGAGTCAAGCATCTAAAGAATGGGAAACAAACCTCACATGTCCTCACTATTAAGGTGGCACTAACTAAAGAGCACATGTGTATAGAGGGAATTAAAGCAGGGGGTATGGGGGATGGGCAAAAACCTACTCAAAAGGTCAATGAATACCATCTGGGTAACAGACACATGTATAACCATGCCTCAAGCATCGTAAAAGCGATCCAGGTAACTGGAAATACTTGTAGCCCCATAATAATTTGAAATACAAATAAATAAAATAATTCTAAATTTTTAAAAATATGGTGGTGATTTCAGCAAATGTGATGTTCTGGTGTTTGGAAGATGTAAAGACTCCAATAATAAGTGATACTTTTGAATGACCAGTATATTATATTAAGATCATGCCTGAGTAAAAGATCTATTCAAAGAACACGATACCCCAGTGGATTTTAATGAATTGAAAAACTTATTGATATGATTTTTTATTTTATATTGCAACCTTTCAATAATAACCATGTGCTGAATTTTTGTGTTTTATCAAAGAAGGATATCTATAATTGTTTGCAATGATAACCCCATACCTATGTAAGGTTGCCCTTCTTCACATGCTTTTTTTTTTTAATTTATTTATTTTTATTGTTAAGTCATAGCTGTGTACATTAGTGCAATCAAGGGATACAAGGTGTGGGTTTCATATACAATCATATCTGGCAGCAGGTGAAATAAAGGCACAGGTTAAATAATTGACTATTGTCTTTTAATTTAAACATTCATAAAACTTGCAAATATATAAAAACTGTAATCCTTTTCATTCATTTTCTTATTTATTTGGGAAATAGTTATTTTCCATAAAAATGTTATATAAATTATCATATAATGGGCTTAGTGGTTTTATTTTTTAATATATTATTTTGAATATTTGCTTTTTTTTCTGTTTTATTTTCTGACATGCAAATAGTGACAAACATACCCACAAAACAAAAATCATGAGACAAGAAAGCTTAAGACCCCCAGGTCTACCACATGGGCCTTCATCTTCATTAGCTGAGCCCGGGATCTTTCCTGACATTAGAAGAAGCTTTGTTTTTAATGGTGGGAAGATTACTTTGAAGAAGAAAACCACGGCTCTTCAGAGTATGTATTTTTATCCCTGTGGGGCTCATAGCATCTATTATGAGCTTACATCAAATCTTCCATTAAGCCAGAAAAATTCAACAGCAGAAAGAAAAAAAATTTTAGTTTAAATATTGTAACCTATCATCACGAAAGGACACAATATTCCTCTTACTTGGATGAAAAGTAAAAAAGAGGAATTACCTATGATTCCTAATTCTTATAGCATTTTCTCAAGACAAATCATATTTTCTAAAACCCTACTCTGACATTCATTTAACAATTTAGCTTAATGTAGTAGTATTACCTATCCAAGTATCTCCTCAAAATTAAGAGGGTGCCAGTCATATAAAGCTCAGTTTTCATATAATATTCAATATAAGGATAATAAGATTTACATCTGAGAGTTGCAATGAGATTTGAAAGGGAAACAAGTGTGAAAATATCTAAGAATCCTGTATCATAACAGGTACTTTACCATTTTGGTTTTCTTTATGTGCATACATTTCCTCGGCCCCAGTGGTTTCTCTAATCATAAAATAGCTCTCATCCATTGTGGGGTCCATGAAAACATGCCTCTCGGATCTCCGATGAGAGCCATGACTGAAGATGATTGACATTTTTGCTCATCTTCTGTTAAAACTGAGGCTGTGCTTCCCATAGGCTGCTCCCATTTCTGGGAAATGACAACTGTCAAGTAAGTAATGACAACTTTCTAGTAAGAAAAGTGTTGAGAATTCAGAAAATCATGTTGTTCCAAGTTGCAGAGCTAAAAAGCTGGTAATGCTTACATAATGTGTTGTAGCAGGTGGAAGGTTGTCTTGGAAAATAGATCTTCAGACATTTGTGAAGTGGTTTAGCTGATGATAAAGAAGCTATTATAGACATAGAGTAACAAGCAGAAAAATGTAAGGTCAGTTAACCCAAAACTTTTATAATTGCAATTTCAATTCTGAATTCAAACCCATTATACGTTGTGCATAGTAGCTTCTAACCAAATCCACGTGTTAATTGGTATGCAGGTGGCCACAAAGTTCATTTTGCACACCAACTTTATGACCGCACTGTATTTTATTATATTGAGTTCTATTCAAAGTTACACACACACATATACACAGGCACAAAACACATGACCATCTTCAAATGTAGAATGGGTTCACTACCTTGGGAAAACAAATAACTGGGAGAGAGCAAAGAGAATTACCCTAACTCACTTCGGGCTCCTGATGCCCACAGTCTAAAATTAATACACTCTAAATCACCTTTCCAAATCTTTTTAGAAATAGAATAACATAAATCAAATTCAAAGTTATGTTTCTCTTACAATCAATACCTAGACTAACTATTGGATAAAAATAAAAGGGAAAAATAAAAACCAACTATTAATGCATAGTATATACATTTTATATATAAAATACTATACTATATATATATATTATATATATTCAATTTGTTTGTAATCTTAATATTAGTCTATATCCAATGTTCTCACAACCCAATCAAATTTAAAGTTTAGACAAAAATATATTCCTGAGTTACATACAAACTTCTGAAGTGTAAATAGTGGCGATCACTAATTAATAATGATGATGACTATGGTTATGTTGGCTTAGCACTCATCACTTTTCATAGAACTTTCCCAAACTTTTAATGTAGTATCACAATATCTCTATCAGGTTGATAAAACAGATAAAGCTTTTTCTTTAAAGCAAAAGGCCCAACAATCAAGATGATTTACTAATCCTTAGAAAACTTGTTTCTAATAACTTTTAGGCCCCTCCAGTAAATTACAAATAACATGAACAAAGGGAAAGACTGCACTTAGATGACGCAATTCCACGGAACTCTGTTCACTGTGCGAACACGTGTATTATTTCCCAAGACCCTTGTGTTAGATTAAAGGAACATACATACGTGTTTTCAATACCAAGCTATTTGTGATTCATAAGTAGATCTTACAGCATTTTATTTATTAGTTAAGATGCTGTAAGTGGAATGGGAACATTTTAAAAGCAGATTATATGTTCAGATGTCAGTTCTTCCCAACCTGATATATAGATTGAGTGCAATCACAATTAAACATCCCATCAAGTTATTTTCTGGATATAAACACACTAATTGTAAAGTTTATATAGAAATTCAAAAGACCAAGAATGACCAACACAACACTGGAGAACAAATTTAGAGGACTGATATCTCCCAACTTCATAACTTTCTATGGAACCATAGCAATCGATAATGTGGTATTGGCAAAAGAATAGACAAACAGATCAATGGAACAGAAGAGAGTCTAAATGTGGAACCACACAGTCAATTAATTTTGATAAAGGAGCAAAAGTGATACGATGAAAACAGTTTTTTCCATAAGTAGTTGTAACAACTGGATGTCTCACATATATGAATCTAGACACAGGACTTCTATTAGTGACAAAAATTAACTCAAAATGGTTCATGTCACTAAATGTGAAATACAAAATTATAAAATCCCTAGAAGACAATACAGGACAAAACCTATGTGACCTGAGGATTGGTCATATAGATACAACAACAAAGGCATGATCCATGAAAGAAACAATTAATAAGTTGAACTTCATTAAAATTAAAAACATCCTCTGTAAAGAGACAGTGTCAAGATGATGAAAAGATAAGACACAAACTAAGGGAAAATATTTGCAAAAAACACATCTGACAAATAACTGTTATAGGAGATTTAAAAAAAAAAAAGCAATCTTAAAATTCAAAAAATAAAATAGAAAAGAAAACCAACAACCTGACTTTACAAGACCAAAATCCTTAACAGACACTTCATCAAAGTAGATACATAAATAGCAAATAAGCATATGAAAAGATGCTCTATATCATATATCATCAGAGAAGCCCAAATTAACAACAGCATACTACAACACGTCTATTACAATGGTCAAAATCCAGAACACTGTCAGCACCAGTTTTGGGCCAGACTGTGGAACTCTCACTCATTGCTGGAAGGAATGCACACAATGACACAATCACTTGGGAAGATAGTTGGTAGTTTCTAAAAAATTACACATACTCTTATTACACCATCCACCAGTTACCCTCTCTGGTAGTTATCCAAGGAAGTTGAAACTTGTACACACACACAAAAAAAACCCTGCAAGCAACTTTTACAACAGCTTTATTTATAATTGCCAAAACTTGGAAGTAACCAAGATGTCCTCCTGTAGGTGAATGGAAAAGTAAACTGCAGTAATCCAGACAATGGGACATTACATGGGTCATTACGGAAGTTTTGAGATACACAAAAATCAAGAAACATATTAAATGCTAAAAAGAAATGAGCTATCTGGCTATGGAGAACCATGGAGGAAACTTGAACACATACAAATAAATTAAAAATAGCCAACCTGAAAAGACAAAATAGTGTATGATTCCAAATCTGTGACATTCAGGGCAAGGTAAATCTGTAGAGACAGTAAAAAGGTCAATGATTGCCCGGGCTGGGGGAGGGAGGAACGAATAGGTGGAACCCAGAGGGCTTTAGAACAGTGAAAGTCTTCCTCTATAAGTGACTATAACTGTGGATAAAGACTATGTATTTTTCCAAACTCATAGCATGCAAAACACCCAGGGTGAACTGTAATTTAAATTATGGACTTCAGATGAAAGTGATATGTCAACGTTGGATCATCAGTTGTGACAAATGTACGACTCTTGAGGGGGATATTGATAATGGGGGAAGCAATGGAGGCGGGGGTACATAAAGACATCTCTTTATTACCATTCAATTAAAACTGCTCTAAAAATACAGTCTATTTTAAAAAAGTAGATTACATACCATCTGCATAACATTTTAAAATTAAAATCCAAGGATGGGGTACTGGAAGCAGCATTTTGTAGAGCTCTGGGACTTTTCCTTCAGAGTTTTCACAATGCTGTTGGGCTCCTACTTTAAAGGACTTCATTTTGCTACGGGGTGGCATGTTTCCCACTTTGAAGATTCTGACATGTTTTAATGGTCTTGTCTTTGAAGAAGTGAGTATCTGCGGGATTCCCTGATGAGAAAGTTTCCTATTCAGGGAGAAAGAGATACTCTGCTGAAGTTATTTACCAGATTATGGTTTAACCCTGGAGACAATCTAATCCCTGACAGGGTTATCATCTTTTTGAAAATATTAATATGTTTGGAAAAGGTTCTACTTCTGAAGAAATTCTTATTGCTGGAAGGAGACTATGTTTAAAATTTTAGCAGGTTGTTGTTTTCAAGGATATTCTGTAGCATAGGACAACTTCGCTGGGAGAACATTAAAGGAAGAGGTGATGTATTCTGTTGGCATTTCCTTCTATAATTCCATGAAAACGAGACTGGATCTGGTATGTCTCAAATACAGGACATGAAATATGTAATCAATGTTTTATTTATTAAATAAAATTAAAATGTTAAAATGTACTTAAAATTACACGTATGCTTTGATTAGTCAACTTTTATATGTAGGCAGTGTAAATATATAAAAACATGCCTATGAACAATGAAAAGCTTTCCCGTTGGTATTGTTTCCATGAGTGAAGAAAAAAATGCTTTTTCCTTTACTCCACTTCTAAGACTCCAAACATTTCCAAGGACAACTTTACACAAATATAGCTCATTTAGAAAAGTCACAGGAGTAAAATTAAAGGAAGGTGAAAGAAATTAAAGAGTTATAATTACAAAACTTAAATATTCTACATAGAGGAAAAAAAGAACAAAAAGGAGAAAAAAGGAGAGAAGAAATAATGTAATTATACAAACATTATCTTACTTCCCTTTGGGATACAAAACACTATGAGGAAACAGCCACAAAAATGGGGTGGGGGAGTACTGAACTTAATGATGAATCTAGTTTTACTACAATGTCAACTAAAATCATTGGTTATTTTAGTAAAATGTTACTTACAAGTTTTTGTTATTGTTGTGTTGAGACAGAATCTTACCATGTCACCCTTGGAAGAGTGCTGTGGTGTCACAGCTCACAGCAACCTCCAACTCTTGGGCTTAAGTGATTCTCTTGTCTCAGTCAACCAAGTAGCTGGGACTACAGGCACCCACCAAAACACCTGGCTATTTTTCTGCTGCAGTTGTCATGGTTGTTTAGCTGGCCCCAAGCTAGGCTCAAACCCACCAGCCTCGGTGTATGTGGCTGAATTCGTAACCATTGTGTTACTTACAAGTTTTGTTTTCATTATTTCCCACATTTTCTATGAAAAACTATCTAACGTGAAAATATTTTTTAACTTGAAAATAGCTAGAAGAAGTATCTGAGATGTACTTACATAAAACAGTGTAAAATTACAATAAATCTTAGAAGTAAAACTAATGTTATTCAATAGGTTTGCTAACAGTTAAAGTATTTAAAATATAATTTGGCCCCAGACTATTTCACAGTTGTGTCTCCTCTGGTCACTTTACACAGTCTCCAGTTAAAATGATGTTCTCACTATCCTGAGCACAGCTCTATAAACCATTGCTCATTTTGTCTCCCTCCCTCTCCTCAAATACAAAGCCAAATCCCACCCTGACATCAAGGATGAGGCCAAGTCCTGCTGCCTCCTTGAAGCCATTCATGACATCGGAGCCCACTGGAGCTCTGCACTGCAGCCACACACTTCCTTATGTCTCCGTTGGTCAGGGTGTTGTTTGGGGGGAAAGAATCAGAATGTTTTACAAAAATTACCCAAATGTCTTAACATAGTATTTTTTTTGTTTTAATAATAGATTTTATTTTCTAAAACAGTTTTAGATTTCAATAAAAATTGAGGAGATAGCACAGAGTTCCCATATCCCACGCCCTGTCTTGTGCCCAGTTTCCCCTATTGCTAATATCTTACATTAGTACACTATATTTCTTGCAAATAATGAACCAATATTATACATTATTATTAACTAAACTCCATATTTCATACTTATTTCCTTAATTTTACCCAATGTCCTTTGTCTGTTCCAGGCTCCAACCCTGGTTACCACATTGCGTTTCGTTGTCTTGCCTCCTTAGTGTCCTCTTCGCTGTGACAGTTTCTCTGTTTGGGGGAGTACCGGTCAGGGATACTGTAGGATCCTTCTCCATCAGAATTTACCTTTTTTCTTATGATTAGATTGGGTTGATAGGCTTCGGAAGGAAGACCACGGAGGCGAAGGCCACTCTCATCACATCATGCCAGGGCACCTGCTGCCAGCTCATCGCTGCTGATGTTGACCCTGACCATGAGCTGAGGTAATGTTTGTCTGCTCTCCTTTCTGTAAATTTATCCTTTTTTTACCCTTTCTACATTGTCATTTTTGTTTTATTCTTTTTTTATTTATCTTAAGTAAGTTTATTTCAGGTTAATGTGAGGGTATAAGCAACCAGGTCAAAATACTTGATTTTGTTAGGTAAAGTTCATCTTTTGGTTATGTCCCACCCACAAAAAGTGTGCCAACCCCTCCCGCTCCAAGCCCATTCAGTGAAAACACCCCAAACCTCTCCCTCTCCCTTGTAAGCCCTCCTCTCAACTTGAATTGAAGTGAGTTTTTCTCCTATTTGGGCATGCATTTGATCATCTACTGGCTTCATATTAGTATTAAGTACATTGGATATTTGCTTTCCATTCTTGTGATACTTTATTAAGAAGAATGCATTTCATCTTCATCCAGTATATTACAAAAGATATGAAGTCACCATCTATTTTATAGCTAAATAATATTCCATGGTATGCATGTACCACAATTTGTTAATCCATTACTGAGTTTCCACTTCCTGTAAATTGTAAATTAATCTTCAATAGACAATCTAGTGCAAATGTCATTATTTTTTTTCTTCTGAGTAGATACCTGGGTGCTGGGAGAACTGGATAACCACAAGTAAAAGATTGAAACTGGACCTGCAACTTTTACCACTTACAAAAATTGATACTAGTGGATAAAAGATTCAAATCTCAGGCATGAAACAAAAAAGTGTAGGGAAAACACCTGAAGATACTGGCCTGGGGAAAGATTTTATGATGCAGACTTCCATCAATTACAACAACAAAAATAAACAAATGGGACTTAATTAAACTGAAAGATTTCTGTACACCTAAGGAGACAACAACCAAAGCAAATAGATGCTCATAATTCCTTCAGAATGGGGAAAGATATTTGCATATTATGAATCAGACAAAAGTTTAATAACCAGGATCTATAGAGAACTCTAACTACTCAACAAAAATCAGCCAGTAATCCTATATATACCAGGGCCAGAGACATGCCTAGAACCTGCTCTGATGAAGCTCAGATGAATGGCTAAAAATGCCTATCATTCCTAATGATCAGAGAAATGCAAATCAAAACCACCCTGAGATACCACCTAACCCCAGTGAGAATGGTCCACATCACAAAGTCCCAAAGCTGCTGATGCTGACGTGGATGTGGAGAGACGGGAACACTTACACTGCTGGTGTGACTGCAAACTCATACAGCCTCTTTGGAAAGAAATATGGAGAATCCTCAAAGATCTCAAATTAGATCTCCCATTAAACTCTGTAGTCCCACGACTTAGTATTTTTTTTTTTTGTAGAGACAGAGTCTCACTTTATGGCCCTCGGTAGAGTGCCGTGGCATCACACAGCTCACAGCAACCTCCAACTCCTGGGCTTAAGCGATTCTCTTGCCTCAGCCTCCCGAGTAGCTGGGACTACAGGCGCCTGCCACAACGCTCGGCTAACGACTTAGTATTGACAAAGATATTTGGACCATTTTAGAGAAAAATGCTGTATCTCTAGAATTTTCTTACATTATTTAATCATAATGCCTCTTTTTTGTTTTTTTTTTTTAATTAAATCATAGCTGTGTACATTAATGTGATCATGGGGCATCATACGTTGGTTTCATAGACCGTTTGACACATTTTCATCACACTGGTTAGCATAGCCTTCCTGGCATTTTCTTGGTTTTTGTGCTAAGACATTTACATTCCAACGTAAGTTTCACATATACCCTTGTAAGATGCACCTCAGGTGTAAATTTGCGATAATAGAAACAGAGCAACAAATTAACACAAATAATGATTTTTTATAATTTTTTAAAATGAAAATTTATTAGTTAAAAGTTATTTTGACATGAAGCCAAAAACTGATGCATAGTTAACTGTGGAAAGATTAGGCACCGGGCTAACTCTACACATTCATAACTTGGTATTTTAAGCCTACTATTTAATGCGGAGAATCTCTACTTAACTGATACATTATAGAAAATGGAATTAGTGGCTTCTTTGCTTTGATCATGCAAGAGAACCAAATATCATACTTAAACAATATCTTGCCAATTTTAATAAGCTATTGCTTGATGACTCATAAAAGCACCCAGTGTATTTTTAGTTTGAATAAAAAGTTCACGTTGTTACTAAACTCTTTAGTAAATGGGTATCCAATCTAATTATTGTTGGACTTTAAAATAAAAAGTAACTTTTCATTGTATATTCACTACACTTGCTATTTTTAAAACTTGTTACATACACAGATGACTCTAATTATTATTATCTCTTATTTAACTGAATGTGATTATATTGACAGAGCAACCTTCTCTTTCAGAGGTTTGCATTCTGGGAGCCCATGTGAATTCACTTTTTTAAAAGACAGAATCTCACTGTCACCCTAGGTAGAGCGCTGCTATGTCACAGCTCACAGCAACCTCAAACTCCTGAGCTCAGTGATCCTCTTAGTCTCCAGAGCAGCTGGGACTACAGGTGCCCACCACACAGCCCAGCTAGTTTTTCCATTTTTAGTAGAGGTGGAGGTCTCGCTCCTGCTCAGGCTGGTCTTGAACTCCTGAGCTCAAAAAATCCACCTGCCTCAGCCTCCCACATTGCTGAGATTGTAGATGTGAGCCCCCATGCCCAGCCATGTGAATTTAGTTTTTCCCATTTTTTTCTATTTGTTTCAATATAGATTTTTTTTTTCATATAGCAAACGATGACTTCATATGGAAAAAAACGCAAATACCAATTGGGGCTCTAAAATTTCAAACTGAGCTTAGTGCTCAATCAGATAATATAAATCATGATTAATTACTATTTTAAGATGACCATTTGAGTGAAAACATAAAATTAAATGAAATTTTGATAGAGAACTTCTGGGACCAGTAGAGTGACTGCTTTATTAACAGTGCATATATATGCACATACACACACACACATAAATAAATTTAATAACTGATGAGTAGTTGATCATTACATTTATGTATATACTGCATTGGAAGAAGGTTGTAAATAGATCCAAAATAAAGAGATTCACAGAACTCTGACTTTACCGATATAAAAGCAAACTATGTAACCAAAAGGTATGTACCCCATAATAATCTGAAATTTTAAAAACTAGAGTCACAATTCTGTTATTTCAAGGACGCAAAATTTCATGGTAAAGATGGAATTATACTAGTAAAAATGAGAGCAGTAACTATGTGGCACTTCTCGCCAAAAAAAAAAAAATTGTTATTATAGCTCAATTCACAAGCGCCAAGTTGTACAAACAACCCAGGTGCCCCTTAACCCATGAATGGATTCACAAACCGTGGTATGTGTATACCCGGGAGTCCTATCCAGCCACAAGAAAAGATGGCCACTTCATACATTTTGTGTTTACCTGGATAGAGTTGAAATATATTCTTCTTAGTAAAGTAGCACAAGAATGAAAAAAAGTATCCAGTGTACTCAATACTAATATGAAACCAATATATAAACTACTACAAGTTCACACGAAAGAAAAACACAAGTATAGTCTAGTGAGGGGCAGGGGACAAGAGAGGAGGTGAGCTGGGAGGAGGGAAGGTGATTGGCGGGTTCTCACCTTCTGGGTACAATGTGAGGGTGTTCAGCATCCCCCTGGGTGAAGGGCTCAACGATGACTTGAACTTTACATTAGAAATGAAAATAATGTAAACTAAATATTTGCACCCTCATATTTATCTTTAATATAAATAAGCGAATGAATAAATAAATAAATAAATATTCTGGCATCCCCTTAGTGAAGTAACCAACGCTCAGAGATTTAAAAACTAATCTGATTAATATGGGCTACAAGGCTGGACCTGCTCAAGTTTTCCCACCCCTCCCACATGATCTCACCAAGGCTCCAGTCCTCTCTCACCTGCTGGCCTTGTGTTACCCCCCACACTCATTTGCACCCATCTTTCTCCCTTAGGTCCCCTTCCTTGGAGTTGCATTTCAAGGAGTTTCATGGTGAAACATACAGTTTCTGGAATTGGAAAGGCCTAGATTTGAATCTCAGATCTATTTGTTTTCTACTTTGACCTATGACCTCTGTGTACAAAGTCTGACAATTAAGTGCATAAACCCATCCTAGAAAAAGTGCTACCTACCTCATTGCTGAATATCACTATGGTCACCTTCAAAGTACTCCCTTAGCAAGCTATGCTCCAGTACAGTGCCTAGTCAACCCTTTAAGGAATTTTGGAACTCTTCTACTAGAACAGCTACCGGAGCTGGCACTGTACAAGGTCTGACAATTAAGTTCATGAACTCATCTTAGAAAATGTGCTTTGAAGGGTGAACTAGGCATTGGTGTGGGTCCATTGCTTCCCAAGGGGAGTACTTTGAAGGTGACTTCAGTAATATTCAGCAACGAGGTATCCAGCACTTTTTCTAGGGTGAGTTTATGAACTTAATCATCCCATGTCATCTTTAATAACCTTTTTCAATCTTAGTTTCCACCTCTATGAAACATAGATAATAATATTTCCCTTAAAAATATATTGTGAAGAGTAAGGTCATGCCCCATGACTTAATTCCCAGCCTTGAAATGGAATTATGTTGGATGTGTCATCTGGTTTCCAGGTCCCTAAACATAGTAGGTATATGGTAGGTGCTCAATGAATGAAATTGAAGACATATAAAGAGGAGAGGGAAAGGAAAAGAGAAGAGAAGGGACAGAAACAAAGAAAAAGCAGAGTGAATGGGAAGAAAAGAGAATTTCTTCTTTCCATTTTTCAATTTACCTTCAAACAACAGATTACTTTGACTTCATTGAAATGTTCGTGACAAATATTAGGAAATATGTTCTTAATATGAAATTGATGAGATGAACAGGACAAGGATGAAGTAGTGTTACAGGCAGGGCAAAGGAAGCACTGTAGATATGTGAGAAGTTATTTTCATCTTTGTACTTAAAATAGATTATAGCATGAGAAGGAGGAGGAGAGAGACTGGGTATAAAGTAACAGAACTGTCACTGGGCTCAGTGTGCTTAGACACCAAAGATTGGGAAGTGAGTGTAGAAATGTTATAGATAAAATGGTTAAATTTCATTTCTAGCCAGAATTTGAAGCATAATATTGAGTGAGCAGATCAAATAACTACTGAACAATGGAAGCCCCGCACCAACCAGCCGAAAGGGGAGACTGGACACAGCACATTGAGCTCGTTTCTGAGGACAAGGGGCCTCCATGCAGCTGTAAAGGTTTGACTCGATGAGGGATGAGAAAAGGATCTTGGAGTTAGCTCTATATACTTAGTAAATAAAATAACGTAAAGACCCTTGATAAGTAATGTTCTTTATTTTCCCTTGATAAGTAATTTTCAATAAACAGAAGCTTACATATAATTATTTAAGAGAAATGAAGGTGTGGCTGCAAGGGAAGTGCTTTGGATATTACAAACGGAAGAGGAGAAATCAACAGAGAAAAGGCTTAGGGACATCTGCAAGAGGATGGGGTTTGTGTCACAGATGCCTAATTCCAGCAAGGTGAGAGGTGTTTTACTTTTAACACCTATTATGGGTGGAGGGATAGGCAATAAGTAATTTGTAGAGGGGTATAACAGGAGGTCAGCTTCATGGATTGTATCATTGATGTGGAAATCCCATGGTAAAGACAAGATAAACTTATGTGAAAGAGTTTGAGAAGGGTTCATATACCTCAGACAGTGGAGAGAGATGTTAATTGCTTTCTTGAGAGCATACGTGGCAATTCTGCCCCAAAGAGTATCTGAAGTCTAACCGAAACTGAAGGTCTTCTTTAAGAATGAATATTCATCTTTTACTTGATTAACTTTTCTTAATTGTTCTCCCTGGTTCAAATAGGAAGTAATTTGATACTTGCATTCCTTATGAACAAAACACTTTAGATTATTTTGAAATTAATTGATTTAAATGGCAGATGTAGTCATACGTATAGATCAAAATGCCTACACTGTGGACTATTTAATGTCACCCCAGCGTGAAAAGAAGAAAGAAAGGGATGTATGTAATACTATCTAACAATTTTCAACCAAACTGAATTTGCTGCAGATTTTGGGAGGGGATGATTCTCTAAGGATGATCATGTAAGAATCAACGTGAATGGTCACTACAGCTATTTTTTTTGTTCTGCATTACAAGCTTAAAATATACCAAGCAAATAAAATAAGACGCTAAAAAAATATACCCTCTACCCTGATGAATGGATGCTATAGATACCTTTCTGCTCTGTCTGCTTGGTTAGCTTTGTTTCAAATATGATACAGATCTCATGCTGCATGGCAGATCCAGGAATAGTCCATGTTCCTTTAAATTCAGGCAATGTATCATTTTCTATTACACTGTGTCACACCAGTCTCTGACTGTAACGCGTGACTTATGTGGGTACAGACCAGTAGGTGAACTGCTCCCAAGAAACGTGTGGTTTGGAGGTCCAAAAAAAAAATATGCTTATGAGAAAATATTTTTAAAGTGGAATCATAAATAACAATATAGGACTTAGGAAGGACATTTTTACTTACTTATTTAAAAAGTCAACATTCAACAAAATATTTCCAAAACCTCAGAAAAATGCAGCTTGACCATATGCATTTATATGACCTGGTTTCCAGATAGAAGTTTCCAATGTTAGATTTCACCTTTGTCTTATTCAAATATTAGTTATGGAAAAAATAAATAATACAACAGCATCTGTCTTCACATCATCTATGTCTAACAACACAATGATAGGAGACATTAAAATAGAGACTGAAGAAAAAGCTCTCAAGGTTAAGAAATACTAATGTAAAAATCAGTATTATTTCAGTGGGGACTTGAGGGTAACATGACCAAAGCTACAAAAGAATGAAATTATTACAGCATGATTCTTATGGTTATCATTAACTAATATTTCTTTTCCCCTGACTTGCTAGGTACTACAAAGAGTTTCAAGATGGATATAGTTTACAAATATGATTCCAAACAGGAGAACATACAAAATCAATTAAAAATAACCTTGAGAATACTAGGAGAGAACAATTAATGATAGACTAGATGGCAATCTGGAACGTCACGAAATTTAAGTTTCTGCCATACTGAAACCTAATTATTTATAAATATTTAACCAAAACACTGGTTAAACATTTATGTGAAAAGTGTGCTTTTACTAGCATTGAGAAGAAATTGAGGAAGATTCTTGGTACAGAGGTAGTAAGAAAAGTAGGGGGACACCGGTAATTTTGGCATCTCTAATCATGTCCCTAAAACTGTCTTTGCCACTTTTAAGAAAAACGGTAAGTGTAGAAAAGGAGAAAGGAAAAAATAGGAGCCGGAAGAGACACCGAATCTTAGTAATAGATGTTTGGAGAAGGAAATGACCATGTTAAGTCATTTAGCCAGTTTTTATTCAATAAACATCAATGATCAACTACATATTAGGAACAGGGTGTCAAGTGCTGAGACATAATTGGAGTTTGAGGCAAAAGGAAAAATATGTCCTTCTGTGTACACTTACCAAAATTTCTTCCCATATTTTGAACCCAGTGGGAAAAGTTAATGAACAGGCTATAGTCACAACCATGATTATATGGGGTATCCATAAAGTTCATGTGCAATTTAAAATAATCACCTATTTTAAATAGTTTTCTCTTTTGAAGAGTTTGCACACAAACTTTATGAACACCCTTGTATATAAAATTCCACACTCTCCAGTATGTTTGAATGCCTCAATCAGCCCTTACAAACCAACTGATAGGGGCTGCAGTATTCACAGGATTCAGAGACCTTGGACTTCTCAGTGATGAATGTGCCCATACTACAATAATATAAAATCATAAAACAAATAATAAACCTCTCCCTTTATTTAAAATGTTGATAGTTTTTTAAGTTTTGCATTAATTTTTATTTTAAAATATTGTATTCTAATAATATTTTTAACCATGTGGGGGCTCCCTAAAATTTTGCAACTCATTGGTTACCACTTAATCCAGGCTTTGAGTTCAGACAAAGATTTCAAAATAGAATACAACAACTTGTCTGATCTCAAAAGACTTAAACTTTAACATGAACTTTGTTTCCAAATGAATAGCTTCTAGGTGCTGGCCTTGTCCCTCCCCCTTCTGCTATTCATTGTTATGTTCCCTTTTACCTCTTTATTTATTTTCTAACTCCATTTTTTAAATTTGTTTTAACTCATGTGCAGTTTTTCAAAATATTAAGATCTTTGACAAAAATATTCTCAAATACTTACATATACTAACCTAATGTCTTAAACTTAGTATTTTGAGCATAAGCTGCCCTACCTTAAAGAAAGCTCAGTATTAAAAGCACTAAATATTTTAAAGTAGCACCTTAGGGAACTTCTAACTGCTACACTGGTAAACAATCGTAGAAAATTGCTCAGTCTCCATGGAATACTATTCAGCCATTAAAAAAAAAATGGAGACTTTACATCCTTCGTATTAACATGGATGGAAGTGGAAGACATTATTCTTAGTAAAGCATCACAAGAATGGAGAAGGATGAATCCTATGTACTCAATTTTGATATGAGGACAATTAATGACAATTAAGGTTATGGGTGGGAAGCAGACAGAGGGACGGAGGGAGGGGGGTGGGGCCTTGGTGTGTGTCACACTTTATGGGGACAAGACATGATTGCAAGAGGGACTTTACCTAACAATTGCAATCAGTGTAACCTGGCTTATTGTACCCTCAATGAATCCCCAACAATAAAAAAATAAAAATAAAAAAATTCCTCAGTCTCGCTTCTCTACTCCCCTTTGCAATTTGATTTCTCTTTTCCCACTGCCCCTTTACTCAAGGTGTGTTTACAGATCATTAACTATTGTACAAGACACTAAGTTAAGCAATGTTGTGATCACACAGGACTTTGCAGTTTAATCTAAGTGCCCTGGAATGGCCCTCTTTTTCTCTTTCTCATTTGATATTTTGAACCTGCAATCAGCTAGGAAATCAGATAAGCATACTAACAAGTCCTGAGCACGAGTCTAGGGCTCACCTACTAACAAGTCCTGAGCACGAGTCTAGGGCTCACCTTTGAGTAGCAGGCATGGACTTTTACCAGATGGGCTCTGTAACTGTTGCAGCTGCTGCTTCGGAAAGACTATCTCTGGATTTACAACTATTTTTTTTTTTTTATTGTTGGGGATTCATTGAGGGTACAATAAGCCAGGTTACACTGATTGCAATTGTTAGGTAAAATCCCTCTTGCAATCATGTCTTGTCCCTATAAAGTGTGACACACACCAAGGCCCCACCCTTCTCCCTCCGTCCCTCTTTCTGCTTTTCCTCCCCCCATAACCTTAATTGTCATTAATTGTCCTCATATCAAAATTGAGTACATAGGATTCATGCTTCTCCATTCTTGTGATGCTTTACTAAGAACAATGTCTTCCACTTCCATCCATGTTAATACGAAGGATGTAAAGTCTCCATTTTTTTTAATAGCTGAATAGTATTCCATGGTATACATATACCACAGCTTGTTAATCCATTCCTGGGTTGGTGGGCATTTAGGCTGTTTCCACATTTTGGTGATGATTTACAACTATTTTTCTGACAATTGAAAAACAAGAAGTCAAACATTGGAATGAGTGAAGCTTCATAAGTATGAATCCCATGAATAGTTTATAAATATAATTGACCATTTATTTCATTTTTAGTGTGTATGAGAAATTAAGTTTTTGGAAAGTTTCTAGAGAACCTAAATTCACAGATTTTTTTTTTAATTAAATCATAGCTGTGTACATTAATGCGATCATAGGGCACCATACACTGGTTTTATAGACCGTTTGACACATTTTCATCACACTGGTTAACATAGTCTTCCTGGCATTTTCTTAGTTATTGTGTTAAGACATTTACATTCTACATTTACTAAGTTTCACATATACCCTTGTAAGATGCACTGCAGGTGTAATCCCACCAATCACCCTCCCTCTGCCCACCTCCCCCTTCCTCCCCTCCATGGAGTATTTATTATTACTCATAACCAAATATAATACATTTTAGTCTGATAACTCATAGGCTTTGTTATCTGTATTATGTGGCCCAACAGTGATTTGAGTTACAGTAACAATTGAAAGTATTATCTCAAATTATTTTTATTGGTTTCTTATGCTTTCCCTGCCCTTTTAAGTTGCCTATTGGTAAAGACCCTGAGATGCATAAACTTACTGAGTATCATCAACACTGTATCGACATAACCCTCAGTGTAAAAGGGTTATTGCAAATGCTGACGGTACTTTGATTTTAATACCTTTAAATTTTAATATATCTTTGGTTGCTGTTGTTTTTGTTTTGTTTTGTTTTGTTTGTTTTATTTTTTGTTTTTGTTGAGACAGAGTCTCGCTCTGTCACTCTGGGTAGAGTCCCATGGTATCATAGCTTACAGCAACCTGAAACTCTTGGACCTAGGAGACCCTCTTGTCTCCACCTCCTGAGTAGATGGGACTACAGGCGCTGCCAAAATGCCCTGATAGTTTTTCTACTTTTAGTAGAGATGGGGTCTCGCTCTTGCTCAGGCTGGTCTCCACCTTCTGAGCTCAAGCAATCTGCACACCGCAGCCTCCCAGAGTGCTGGGATTACAGGTGTGAGCCACTGTGCCTGGCCTAAATATATTATTTTCATTACATATAAATTATATTGTTTATAAACATATAGTTATTTAATAATATGAACTTTCATATCACAGGAGGGGATCACAAGCATTGTAATCAATATATTGGACTCAGTGAAAGGTAGCAAAGGAACCCTTGAATTTACCCAATGCCCACAGTGCCACTAGCAGAGAGGAGCTTACAGCAGACTGAAACCACTGTAGGCTTCTCGGCCTGATGACCAGCTCTACCACAGAGTAGCAGGTAAATTCACCTCTCCATGCCTCTGTTTCACCAATAATTGGATGAAAAACTGTGAGAAGTAAGTGAGTATATGAACATAGTGCCTGCAGAGGCAAGCACTCAGAAACCATTAACAACTGCTATTATATCTATTATCTCACTACTCCTTATAACAATACTTTGAGATTGGTCTCATGCTCATTTTTCTTCTGGAAAAGGAAACCCATATACGAGTATATATCATATTTTTATCCCACTATTGCTACAATTGGAACCCTACATTTGAACCCTGTCAACAGTCACTATGACCGAATCACGGATATGTAAGCAATATCAGTGTTTTGTATTTTTACATTACCTGAGCTTCTAACTTGAGGCACTTGTCAAAATAAATCCAACATGGTTTACATTGTATCCATTAATTCTGACCATAGCCTAACACTCACTAATGAACTTTGAAAAAGGAAGGAAAAAGATGAAAAGGAGATTTTTAAGAAGATAGAAGAGGTTAATTAAATAGGCTTGCTCCCACTCCAAAGTGGTCAGTCAGAACTAAAGTTAAAGCAAAAAAAGAAGAGGATAGCTTTTACTCATATTCCTTATTCATCTTCCTACCCACACTTCTGTCTTCCCACTGTTTCTCTTGTGACTCTTCATGTGCTATTTCCTAAGCACTTTGAGCCTCTATTTTTCAGTATACTTTGATTTCTGCTCTAATGCAGTTTATTGGTTTACAATGACAACCTTACTGACCTTGCAAAATATGTGCAAAGGTTTCCTGTATAATATGAGAAAAAATTAACCCCTTCAAAACTGCCTCTTTGCTATATTGATCAATAATCACATCACAAACAAACTGCATATCAATATATGTTGGTCTAACATATATTTCTCCTGATTTCTTTCTTGTCAAATTTATAGATTATTCTGCATAACTTTTCATTCCAAATCTTCTCTGGTCTCCATGACATAGGTAAAAAGTGTACAGCAAAGTGCAACATTCTTTCTTGAGCCAGTGAACGTGAGGTGCAAATTCATGCTGTGTGGATCTGTAAAGCTCTTTGAGCCTATGAACAGGTGTGGAAAATGTTGCAGCAATCTGGAGAAGCGTATTTTAGACAAACTACTATTGTATTATTTAGGTAACAATGAAATTGTTTCCCCACAAAAGAGCAGTTCATAATACTGATATTCTTAATCTGAGGATATAACTTGGAGAATTTAAATCTAAAACAAGTCCCCATTAGAGAATGAACAGGTAAATAATTAAAAAGTCAAAATCAAGATACCAACGATAACCATGTATTTTATACACAAGAAAGATAGGCTTTCTCCAGTTTGCATCACAAAAAAATATATATTTCTTTGCCACAGCTGAAAAGAGTAGAATCCAGATCCTGAATATTTAATAGAAAATAAAATGATATTTATTTTTAAGTGCATTCTATATTCAACACAACTGCATACTCACAACAAATCTATTGCGTTGCCCTGACATAGTTACTGCAAAGGTTTTTCCTTCGCTGTCCCAAGGGCCCAATTGATTTATCTGCCAGAAGCCTAAAGCCCCAAAATAAGATAGCTTTGAGTTTACAGAGGTCATTTTTCATTGTCTAAATAAAAATTTCTAAACAAAAATCTCTCATCCTGTTAACGGCAGGGCCCTTATCTCTCCAGAGGCTACAGCAATCTGAAAGAAGCCATTTCAATTCTTTCATGAAGAAAGATAAAAGCAAGTTTTCGATTAGAAAGCCCAGCAAAACCCTCTTATTAAATGGTGGTAACAGTAACCCGTTGAAAAGGCAAAACTGTTCAAGAATGGGGCAGGGGGAAGAAGGCCATTATTATGCATGAGACAAACCTGACTCAGGAAGGGGAGACATCAGAGGATGGTGACATTCCGGGAGGCAAAAGGAAGCTATGGATCCTGCAACTCCTAACAGTTGTTTTCCCCAAGTCCTTAATAAACTGCCGAGCTTTATCAAGCAGGTTTTCTTAATTGTGGGTGTCTACTTTTATCAACCAACATCAACTACATGTCACAATAATTATGCTTTCAGGCCAGCCGCCTCTGATCTGTCGCTGTTCAAAGTGCTTATGCGGCACAGGCAGGGGTGGGATGTGGCACGCTATCCTGACTTTAAAATAGCAGATTTTGTGAGGCCCAGCTAAAAGGAAAGTGATCAGAAATGACTTCATACACTAAGTTTTGATAAAGACGACACAGAGACTGATGGGGATGCCCTGGGAAATAAACCAGAACAGCGACAGAAAAAGACAATTTGGCTCTTCGGAGAAGCCTGCAGTAAGTGCAGGAGAATAAAAAACATTTCTCCTTTTTTGAATTAATTTTTTCAGTAGAACATACTAGGAGAAATTAAATAATTTGGAGGCATGTTTACACTAAAGCATAGTTGGTCCACCAGTCCCAGTGCCAGGGTATTATTTCTAGCATCTTTGAAAAAGAGAAATGGTAGGGACTTGGGGGGAATAGTTTTATGTTAGCTTAATTTTTAAAATCTCTTTTCTCAGTTTTGTGCTATACATGTATGTCCTATTAGTTATGTATATTTGTATTAAATTTAAATTCTGTTATAAAGACAGATGACTGAAGATAAGAATAAATACTCGGGCATAGTCTATGAGAAATCTGGCTTTCCTATGTGCCGGCTATTGGCCTAAGGTATTAAATCATCTACAAATAGAACCGCATTCCTCTAAGTCCAGGTACATATTCTGAAAAGCATCTGAGGGGTCTCTTTATTCTGTACCATGTAAAGAACATTCTTTTGCTCTCTTCTCTCAAGAAAATATGAAAGTAAGATATCTATACATTGATTGCAAATTTTAATTGTCACAATGCAGAGGTTACATAATGAAACACATTGGTTAGCTAAAGCCTTCATATTAAGTACGTTAATGCTAAAATTGTTATATATGATAAGCAACATCTAAATTTTCTAGTAGTTTGTTTTGCATAGAGTCCATCCTCTTTGCAAAATAAATAGATCCAGATGTAGGTCACAGTCCTCAAAACCAAACAAAATATGAGAAAATAACAAAGGATATGTGTGCGTGTATGAGAGAGAGAGAGAGATTTTGTTTCTGTTTTTGTCCTATGGCTAAGATGGGTAAGTGGTAATACCTACTGTGAACATTTCTAGACTAAAATCATCATGACTATTTTCTATGGGCCAGAATTTTGCAGGTTAATTTATCACTAGTTCACATATTACCCTGGAACCAAAATTGACTCTTAAGAAAACACAAGCCCATGAGGCCACCTTCAGGCAAAATGTGATGTTTTTTTATCCAGCTTTGAGTATTCATGATACACCTTCAACGTTGCTTATCAGGTACCAAACACATGACCGGTTTCACTGCTTCCTAGATATATGGATCTGCTCTCCATCAGAAATGCCAACTTCTTCCCTGGAAGAGAGTAGAATGTTGATCCTTCAGATTTTGTATGCCCATCAAAATCCAAACCATGGGAGCTATGATGTTGGGGGAAAAACTGAAGGCCATTCTGTCTCCTATAAATTATAAGTTATGCTTTGAATCAAAATGTCCCACAAGAAAGTATCCCGTATGGCATTTATTGGCCCCACACGTAATTGATGTTATTGAATCATACCTCGATGCCTCTGAATCACTCTACAGAAGGATGCACACGACAAGCAACTCTATAAAATCCCTACAAATAAAATCTCAGTTCACATAGCAAGGCCGCAGGAGAGATTGCCCTCTGCAGCGTTTGGATTCCTTCTACCAAGATCCACACCAGAAATGTTATTTAGAAATCAGCACTCAAAAAAATCTACGCTTACTCTGAGAAATTGTTAGAACTAATCTTTGTTAATATTAAGTTTTATGTAACTAAATTTATCTATTGTATTCTCGCTGTTTAGTTTCCAATTCTTTTGGAAAACAGGATGTGGCACAAATCATAAAAGGAATAGTTAACATGACTGAAGTCACATTACCAAAGCCCCAGAAACGAACTGAAAGGAGCACCTAGTCATCCCAGCTTGAGCAGCGCAGTCACATGAGTCAGAAGAAGTCTGGAGGGAGGGTGGTCCACGCTGTGCAGCTGCTCAGCGGTGTCAGCAAGGACCAGGCTTAGTCCATCTTTCCTCCCATCCTCAGACCGTTATCTTTCATCCCTGTTCTTGTTAACCACTGGCTATAAGAATGTTGCTGCTATTCCAAATAATAAAGCTATTTTCAAAGATAAGAGGCAGAGGGAAGGAAAAGCAGCAGCCACACCTGTGTCAGGAGGAAAGTGTAACTAGATGTCCGCCCATGCCCCACCAGCAGAGTTTCCCTCACGCCTTATTGGATATAATGAGAAATCATGGCCTCTTCCTGCTGCCAGGGAAGCTGAAAAAGAGAGTACGAGGCTTTCCGAAACTTACAGTAGGGTGCCAAGAGAAAGGGTAGTTCTTTGTGGCCGGTAGATTATCAAAAATAAAACAAAACAAAACAATAGCTCTGCCACAGTTATTAAGAAACCTCATAAAAGGTTTTTAAATTCCAGTCATTAAATTCAGAAAATAATAAATTTTCCTATTGCCTAGGACAGTATTGTAAAATAGCTGAAGCAAGTTGTGGAGTTTGGTCTTCATAATCTGGATGCTCATTTTATAAATGTGTTAACTGTGCTGGCATCATACCATCACTAGCTGAGAACTCAAGGTCTAAAACAAACTTAATCTGAGGTCTAATTTTATGATAGTAAATGTAAACCATACATTGAATACAGTGCTTCATAATGTTCTAGTTTATTTGGCCAACTTCTTGTGAGACCTAAAAAACCATCATTGTTTGTACATTGTATTATGAGTGACAAAAAGTTACAGGTTCTACTCTGCCTATATTGTTTTTTGCAAAATGTTTCTGCTTTATTAGTATTAATTTGATTTCTGTTTTCTTTGCAAAAATCTCTTTAAGATTTTAACCTTTACAGGAGTTTATTTAGTTTAAATGGGTAATGTAATCCATAAATCTACTTACATAGGCCCCTAAAACTATAATATTTGACATTAAATTGAGTATACATCAGGCATAGTTCAAAAGATTTTATTTATATTTTCTGATTTTGTCATCACCACAGCCAAACTAGATAGGTACTATTAGTATCTCAATTTTATGAATTTAAAATATTGAGCTTAATGAAGGCTTAAAAGCTACTCATCTAATACATTTCTGAACTTGAATTCAAAACCAGGTTGGTCTGATCCAAAACTCTCCTTTCTTCTTTTTTTTTTTTTTGAGACAGAGTCTCACTCTGTTTCCCAGGCTAGTGTGCCATGGTGTCAGCCTAGCTCACAGCAACTTCAAGCAATCCTCCTGCCTCAGCCTCCCAAGTAGCTGGGAATACAAGTGCCAGCCACCACACCTAGCTAATTTTTTCTATTTTTGTAGCGACAGGTCTTGCTTTTGCTCAGGCTGGTCTCAAATTCCTGAGCTCAAGTGATCGTCATGCCTCAGCCTCCCGGAGCACTAGTGTCAGGCAAAGCTTCATCCTTTATTAAGTACTCTGCCAGTAAATGTGTTAATTGTTAACCAATCAAAATTCAATCAAACACAGCCCTCCATAAAATGGAATTTCAAGGCATACTCAGGAGCCTATAAAAAGTAAGACAATAAAATGAAACAAACACAGTGTTACGGATTTATTGACAGCAAACCCCTGGAGCAAACTCAGGCTAATTTTCATTTGTATGCACTGTAGGGTGCAAGAAAGTTTTATCTCTAGAAAAATGGCTGGCATCATAATGTTCTTAATCATCAAATTTTTTTAAAAAGCATAATTTATATATATTTTATGAAAAGTGAAAATCAAAAGTATATTCTAGTAAACATCAAACCAATGAGGAAATTTAATGAATTTTAAAGCCCTGTGCAGTTAATTAAAGGTCTTCATATATATAGGAAACTTTGTGCAATTTCTATTTCCACATCCCCGCAAAGTGACATAAACAACTAAAAACTTTCTATGAAGAAACAGACACAGTAGCGAACTCAATGAACCTGTGATTTTTTGGTAACATTCCCATAAAATTTTTTGAATGCAAGGCCGGGCACCATGGTTCATGCCTGTAATCCTGGAACTTCGGGAGGCCAACACAGGTGGATTGCTTCTGCTCAGGAGTTCAAGATCAGAGCTTGAGCGATCCTCTGTCTCTACTTAAAAACAAACAAACAAACAAAAAAAAAAACTGGAAAAAAGTTAGCCAGCCATTTTGGAAGGCACCTATAGTCCCAGCTACTCAAGAAGCTGAGGCAAGAGGAACTCTTGAATCCAGGAGGGTGAGGTTGCTGTGAGTTGAGATGCCACAGCCCTCTACCCAGCATGATACAGTGACACTCTGCCTCAAGAAAGAAAAATAAAAAAAGAATTTTTGAATGCACACATCATGTACATGCTGTGGGCCATAAGACTAGCCCACACTTAACAGCAATATGTTAATTTTCCCCAAACAGGTCCAACTTTACACCATAGTTCAAACAAAGTGTCAAATAATAAAGTGTACCATCTCCCCCAAATTTTCCCCAAATATTTTCCCATGAGAAAATTTTTTTCCCTCATGAATCTTATTGTAATGGATTTAAACTAGAATATTTTAGAAGAATCTACTTGACCTTAACTCATGGTTCCAAAATACTACAAAAGCTTTTGTCCCAACTCTCAGATGTGGTAATAATAATAATAATTAAAATTCTACCATCTAATAAAATGAAACATTCATCTAGTCTATGGCTATATTCCATCTGAATCGTTCCCAGTGGTCATTTTGTTGAACCTATTTCCAGATCATCCTTATTTACTCAGAAATAGATCATTTGGGTCTTGCCAAACTCTTATTCTCTTTGAGAAATTAGGTTATTTCCCCATTTTTCTGTCTTTCTAAGTGATAATAAATCGATTTCTCACTACTTTGATTTAGGTGCAGGAACAGATGTAAGTCAGCCTCAAACTCATTTGGTGAAAAAGTCACACACAGAGACTAACAGTTTGGTCTGGTTATTACAGACTACAAAACACAGATTTTGTTCTACCTTCTTCCCCAAACCGGTCTGTCTCTTGACTTCAAATCACTTTCCAGAACCTCAGAAATCTTGGTAAGCTCATTTCTTTGTGCCAGTTATTTTTGTAGCTCAATTTCATCACTTTGTATACTCAAACAAGCATCTCATTCCTGAAGTCTGGTCATGTGTATATGTAGTGTCAGGTCAAGTGTGCTCAGAATCATGCTTTCAGCCTGAAGTTCCGTAGGTTTGAAATTTTCTTTAAAGGCCTTTTTCTGTGCTTCCATCGATACACTGACATTTTTTAAGAACATGAATATGTGATATGCTCTGCTATGTGGCTTTTCCCACAGTTTCACTCATGTACATATATATGTAAAGGACTCGCTTGATACAGAAAGTCCCCAAACAAGCATATACAATAATCTTTCTAAACACAAAACAACTTATAGAGAAGTAATCATTTCAACTGATATGTCTGCTTGTATGCCACTTACTCTATAATTTATTTTCTACCCTTCTGAGTTAAAACCACAGGGAATCCCAAAGATCAACCCTAAAGTCACCAAATATATTGTATACATGTTGCCACCTCTTTGCAAAATTTTGTAATTAATAATTTGTAAATTAAGGTCTGTGTAGCTACAATTTTCTATTTTTTCCATGTGTGGAGATTTTAGAGGCAACTTGTGGGATGTATTACAACACAAAATTAGAACTGGCTGCACTCTTCTACAGGAGCTTAATGTGGTCTTTATCTTTAAGGGAAGAAAGAAGAAGCTTAGATTACATTGCATATTTATTATTTTTGCTTTCAATTCCTTTCAAGTGTTGTGGGAATATAGTGATTCAGATGTAGTGTTCAAAGTAGTTTTCAGGAAAGGTTTCTCTGGAGTAGGTGATGTTTTAACTGAATCTAGCCGACAGGATGAGTTTTATTTGGCCAGAAAAAGGTAAACATGTAAAAGAAAGAACAGCAGCCAGGAAAGTGTTCAGGGGGGTTAGGGCTCAGAACCCAGTCTTCATGCCCAAGTGTAAGGGATGAAATGTATCAGTGGGGCCAGGATCTAGAGGCTGGAGACAAGGGCCAGGTTAGGCCGTTCTAAGCAGCTCAGAATGTACGCTAGACCAAAAGGAGCCAAGGAAAGGATTTAAGGAGGAAATGGATTACTTAGGTTTTAGGCTTGTACTTTTTTTTTTTGAATTATTGCTTTAACTGAAATCATTGCTGAAGGTTGACTATGGAAGGAAAACAAAAGGTAAAATCTCTCAGTCAATATCAGGAGAAAGAGGAGATTCTCCCTGTGAGATCTGCCTTCTCACGTGTATGAACCCTGGAATCTGTGGGTGCCTTATTCACATCTGATTCTGGATCACCCCCTTTACTGCCTCTTCCCCCCTTTGTGAGTTAAGCCTCATGCATCATTCTCTTTCCCTCCAGCCCAATTTTACTACTTTATCCCTTCTTGTATACACAGGTAAGCGTGGGGCCACATGACCCTGGCCAAACTGCAAAACAAAAAAACAAAAAAAAAAACAAAATAGCCGGGCGTTGTGGCGGGCACCTGTAGTCCCAGCTACTCGGGAGGCTGAGGCAAGAGAATCGCCTAAACCCAAGAGCTGGAGGTTGCTGTGAACTGTAATGCCAGGGCACGCTGCCAAGGGCAATGGAGTGAGACTCTGTCTCTAAAAGAAAAAAAAAAAAAGAATTATCTTTTTATTTTAAGATATATTATTGAATGTACTTGGTTGTTAGAGTCTTGAAAACTCTAGTCAAATCCTGCTGACCTCCTTCTCCTGTGTTGGAAAAATAAAAAGAAACCAATAGTTGCATTCTTCAGTGAAAGAGGGCTGTAAATGCACAGCATGAATCATATGTTTATGTATTTCACAAACCAAACTATTCTAAAAAGCAGCAGCCACAAAGGTAGCTCTATGCAATGAGTTTCCTCATATTTTATGCTTATCCGGGGATATCTACATGTTAGGATAAAATTTTAGTAGAGACACATACAACACCAGACCCTAACATAAAGAATACATATAAAATAGACCCCAAGAGAAAAATGAGATTATTAATTTCCAAGTGTTGCACGTGGAACTTTAAAAGAGAAATAAATAATACTGTACAGGCAGGTAAGGTTGGGCACACACAACTATGTGAAGAGTTGCTTTCCTATTTTAGAATATGATGCTGTGTGGTGGCTAGAACTATCTTTCTTTATAAAAAGCACCCTGAAACAGCACCATGGAGACGTAAGACCAAAAAAAAAAGAAAGAAAGAAATTCCACTACCATATAGCTTTCCGTGTGGAGCCCATAATGACCTTGATAGAGACCATCGTGTATTGGAACACATGTGCTGTTTTCTACTACTTCTTTGATTAGCCCTCATTCTCACTCTCCAAGGCTTCTATCATGATACAAGAAAATAAAATTTTAAGCCCAGAAGGATTTTTACAGTAATGCAAGCTATTGATCGGTGGATTTCTTTTCAACCCGACCTTACTATTGCATCCAGATTCCTCACAGTTCCAATATGCCCAGCGGGTCAATATTAGGTAAGGTACAAGCTGTTAGAAAACTACCAGTACATTTTTCCCCCCCCGTCACTGTTGCTATGTATTTCAAGCTCCTATGGGGAAGTAACAAAAAACTTATTTCTTTGTTTTTATCCAAACCTCAGATATGTTTCGAGTGATAAAGATCAGTCATGAAACCCTAGTTCGAACTATGACTTTCGTATGTGGGTTAATGTTAAAACATCTCAGAGGCACGTGCATGCCTTTGTGCCACCCAGAATGACATCTTACGCAGCTACCTTCTCCCCAAAAAAAGACAATGGGGAAGCCACAGATGCTGCAATTGTCTCCCAAATAGCGCATCTTACATGTCCACACTCTGTTCCTCCCACTGTCTGCTTTGATTTATGTCTGGCTCCAGGTCTCAGGTCCTTTGGCTTTTGGCTACATCCACCCTGTGCCTACTCTCTGGGGCCATTCCTTACTCAGAGGCAACTAGGTAAGAAGCTTAAGCATGAGGGCTCCTCCTTTACACAGGCCACATCCATGGCCTTGAGTGTGACCTAGTAATCTTCCCACATCGTGTTTTTATTATGTTGAAAAGTAATAATTTGTATTTTTTTTTCTCAAAGAAGGCTTCTATATTTGTATTTTATAAGCTTTGGTCCCCATCAAACCCAGAACCACCCCTAATGTCAGAACCAAGCTGGGTTTTGGTTGAAATTCTCCTTGCAGAACTCTTTCCTCTCCATCTGCACCAGCTGGGTCACACTCACTGAGGCCTCCAAGCATTTTCTGGTGTGGCCTCTGCTCTTCAAAACTTCCGGGTTCACTGCCCTTCCAGGTTGAGTTCTGGGTCCTGCTTATCAGTGAAGGAGAATCAGTGTAAGAGAATAAACTACAATAAATAGTTTTAAAAAGTGCCCTGGAAGTATGATGTGAATAAACACAAAATGTAGATCCTTAATAGAGAAGAGAAAATAGTTTATTTCATCACATGCTGCCAATTTCCCCAGGACATATCCTTGAATCAAATGAGAACTGAAAAAAAGAAAATTTACTTCTAATGCCAGACACATCTAAACATCTCTGAGTGACAAGGTTCTGCCACAGATCTTGGATCTTGAAAGTATGTTTGTTTCCACTAAATTCTTGGAACCATCGGAAACTACAGAGCAAGTTGATGAGGCAGTGCATGTGAGGCTGTCCACCTGCAGAATGACAGGTGGGAAATTATTCTGGGAAGGAATTTAATTGGTGACCTTTAAAATAATGACTCATTACCTTAAAACACTTTTATTATGTCAGCATGAAGTACTTCAATTGAAATTAATATATTTAAATCAAAAACAGTAGGTCTTATTTAACCTAGCTTTAACCAAAAAAGTACATTTTAAATAATTTATTGAGATTCTGCACTTTTCCTTTTCTGCACTTTCCTCCTTCTCTCCTTTCCATTCTTCTTTTCTTTGCTTCTTCCTTCCCTCTTCTTCTTTCACCTTCTTTTTCTTTCCCTTCCTTCATTAAACCCTACATTTGTTACTTGAACAGTCTCCACTTGCTCACTTGCAAATCAAATGGTACCTGCAGAGCAGACTTCTAAATACATATTCCCTGTTTTCTGGATGTCCTTGACCAAAGTGACTTCAGAATTAATCCTCCCAATCAGGCAAAAGACTCAGGCAGACCCACATCTGATTTTTAACCTCTTATTATCTAGACCAGTGGTTCTCAACCTTTCTAATGTCACGACCCTTTAATACAGTGCCTCATGTTGTGGTGACAAAATAGCAATAATTTTATGGCTGGGGGTCACCACAAAACAAGGAACCGTATTAAAGGGTCGCGGCATTAGGAAGGTTGAGAACCACTGGTCTAGACCCACATCCAACCTCTTCTTATTTAACCTCTTCTTATCTGCTGCATGGAGTTGTATGGTTACCGAAGTGAGATAATACATGTAGAGCACCTAGAAATGTTCTGGGCCCTTAATAAATGCTAGTTCATTGCATTCTTCCTAGCAATTTAACAGTAGGCCCTTCATAATGATCCCAAAAGAACAAAATTGCAACACCTATTATACGCCCAGGCTAAACACAACCATTTTAGTTCTTACATTTGGCCTGAAATTTGCCCAGAGAGAAATGACTGAGAAGATTACCAGCCTATTATCCAATATGCTAAATATGTCACATGATCCACAAAACTCATTTCTGTGTCCTAAGGTCGACCTGAACCAAGTGGAAACATTTACAAGCAGGAAAGTAATCAAGTATCAAGAAAATACCCTGTTTCCCCGAAAATAAGACATCCTCCGAAAATAAGACTGACTTACAGGAAAGATAAGAAGTACCCTGAAAATAAGACCTAGCGCATCTTTGGGAGCACACCTTAAAATAAGACACTGTCTTATTTTCGGGAAAACGGGGTATATGGCTGGGCAGAAGTGATATTTACTAGAACATGTTTGTGATTTTCAAAGCAAAATTTTGTGACCAGTTTTCATTATATTCAGGACTACGTAACTTTTTACAGCATACCCATTTATTAAAAAAAAAAAAAAGACATGAGAGCCTCTAAATCACTGACTTAGGGTGAAATGATGCCTCTAGGGTTTGGGATTATAAAAAAATAAAAGGAGACCTAGCAGGGATCATAAGGCAATATCCTACAGGAAGCAAATTTATACCTGGGATTACAGTAGCAATTCCTTTCTGGCATTCAGGAAGGAACATATTTTAGATAAACAAATAGGCAGAACATTTTGGATCTCTGTAAATAGATCTGAAAAGTCAGGCAAGAGCCTTTCCTGATGCTGGTGCAAATGACATCATCCCTAACCTTTTGAGCAACTGGTGCATTTGGAGGAGCTGTAATTTGCAGATATGATATTAAAGTTGAACTATTCACTCTTTTTTACATTATAGTCCTATTGGCAGGACATGGGAAAGGCAATCTATGACTACGGTTTGCTTGGATGCTTTTTCTTGCAATAATAGAATTGTACCTGCAATACTTTCATATTAATATTAATATAGATATATGTCTTTCTGGATCTGAAAATAGCATATACTGATTTATCCCCATATTAATCTTTTATTGTATTATGAATATTATGATTGCTATTTTTTTCTCACGGATGTAGAAACACGTGAAGTTAAGTGACACACAGACAAGAGAGTAAATCAGAGTCATTGTCTATGTTTTAGTCAGATATTCAACAAGTATCAGCATGCGAGGTTCTAAGGGAGGACTCTGGAGGCACGTCAGATGAAAAGCAACACACCACGTTAGTTCTGACGGAACTGAGAACCCACAGGAGAGAGGAGGTGTACATAAATGCTTCTGGTGCAAAAGGAAACTCAGTGTGCACCATGAAAAATATGCAAATGCTAGGCACAGGATTTCAAAAGGCAGAAACGTGTCCGAGCCAGCACACAAAAAAAGCTTCATGGAAAAAAATGTCGTTTAACTGGTACTTGAATTATAGACAAAACTTTGGAAGGGAGAATGTTGGTGAGATATTAATCTAAGAATCTGTTTTTAAGTAAACTTGCATTAAAGTCTATCAAATAAAAATTCTAAGAAGTAAAATTAAATTCTAACAAAAGGCATGAAATCCTTTCACTTTAGGGTGCATACATTTTATCAATTATTTCTATTCTGCCACAAATATTAAGGTATATTAGGAATACAGAATATTTCAAGAAAAAAAGGCCTACTAAGCCTATGCTGGTTACTGTATTTGAAGTCCAGAGACTAGAGATGGAAGGATGGAGCAGCTTCACTGGCTTCTTCTGGGAAAACTCTATGGCATGTCCAGAAACACTGTAGCATCATACGTGACCATGTGTACACTATTCCATTCCACTGAGCACTTATTTTAAAAGACATCAAAATAAAAAACATCAGTAACAAATTATCACACGTTAGAGTTTCTCTTTTAGTGCATGTTTCAGTTTAGTTAACAATGAAACACATATTATTTTGATTTTATGTGAACATGCATTCATCTTGATGGTATATAGGATATACATTGGTTGTGCTGCTTTGATAAAGTACATAAATTATGCTCCCCTTTATTCACGCCATTCCCTTTCATTATTTATAGCTATGCTCACCAAAGAGAACAAATAAATCATATGACAATCCAATACAAACCTCTGTTGGAAATGTTATGTGTTCACACACTAATCCTTTTCACAAGGTGAAGGCATTGCAAGTGGCTCCTCACACCCTAAGTTTCCACCTCGCACTCAGGGTCACGTGTGGGCATGTGCATAAACAAATGTTACTACTAATGAATAGCAAGCTTGGGACCTGGGGAAAAACACAGGGTAGGAGTGTGTGATACATGAATAACAAGAATTAAACAAGAATTCTCACCTACTTAAAAATTAGTTAGAGGGTTATTACTAAAGCCACTTTTCGATCAACTGAACACACATTAATGACTCCTGGGTTTGAAAAATTATCTTGGGTCAGTGCTGGCATATTTCACATTCTCTAAGGTAATAATTCAAAATATCAATGAATGCAAGAGATAACTGAGTACAATCCTTTGCATAAGCAGTGTAAAAATATTCAAAACCAACAGAAAAAAATGCATTTTGTATTCTCGGTTTGAATAGAATTAGTGAATCAGGACCATGCAAACTAAACTTAGGTGTGAAGGAAACACAGCCAGAGAGAAAAGGAGCAAGATGAGCAGGGGTTGCAGAAAGAGGAGGGAAGGGGGAGTTGGGGAGGACCAAGCAAATAGCCTCTTTTTTACATTGAGATGGTTTTGAGAATAATAATGTGCTAGTTTCTTTCTTTCCTTTTTTTTTTTTTTTTAATCCAAGGAGCTATTGAAGATTGTAATGATTTCAGTCTAAAAGGCAATGTTGGAAAGGCTCTTCGGAGATTGCCAACTCCCACTGTGCAGAAACACTGTGTCCCTGCGTGCTGGTGTAATGGAGACAAACAAAAGAAACACTTCAAGAAAAGGGGAGACAGACGAGGGAGGGAGAAAAGGCACCGAGGATGTGGTTCCCAGAGAAACGGTGAGGATTTTAGCAACGACCAAAGCCAACTACAAGTTTAAAACTGATGTAAGTTAAATAGAAGGCTCAACAAGGTCAGTAATATATTAATGATACTCTCAGTCGAAATAACAGCGGCTTGTCATCAACCATAATGATCCAGTCCCATTTGCAGGGATACCACACCCCACCCTTAGACCCAATTTGATTTCTTCGTTTCAGGCATCTAAGTGGGCTTCAACAAGAGCATGTGCAAGATTATTAGTGATGGAGGCAGGCTGCCCTGCTGCTCTGTCTGTTTGCATGTGTCCTTCCCATTCCCTCCCTTTCTTTTGGCAAATAAGTGTTTTAAAACATCAACATATACAACTACACAATGAAAGCATTCTAGTTAAGCTGATACTCCTTCGTTGTTTCAGTTCCTATAAAGATTTAAACATGGCCTATTATTCCTGGAGTCTGACCACGCTAAAAAGGTCAATAGTAATTATTGTTTATTTGTTTTCAAATGCTCTTCGTGTAAAAGTTCCGTGAGACGGTGAAAACTGGTATCTCCTGCACTCTCTACAAAAACCCCAAATCAACATTTTGGAAAACAAGAATTAAATTTGTTTTTCATTTCAAATAATTTTAATTGCAGTGTTTCTATTTTTAACCTGTGAAAAGAAAAGACTAAGTCTGCTTACTGCCATTATTTCTATCCTGAGAACTGATGCTTCTTTGCTCTTCACTATGTATCTTTGCATTCTAAAACAACTGATAATTTCTAACTATGCCATTCGCCTTTCTATAAGGTTCATCTACAGGTTCCGTGATTGTTTTGGTTTACATTTTAAAATGTATGACTACATTTCCTAAGTGGCACAGTACAAAAGAGGCATCTGTTTCTTATAACCAGCACTCACACCCTGAAAAAAGAATCACACTGGATCCTTCTAAGGGAAGATGCTCCTATCTCCACTCAGACAGCAAATCACCATATCTGGAGACTTTGAAGAAAGGCATTTCAGGCCACAGATGAGGAAAACATAGTAGCCAAACACACCACATCACAAAAGCTGCCAAAATTATTTTTAAGCTCCCCAAATATCCTGAGAACAATGATCTATTAAGGTTCTTTGTTTTGTCTTTAAGTACATGATCTTGTTTATGTTAGCATTTATCACCAGGTGTAACAAAGTCTAGTGCTAAAATTTACAAATGAATAGAGCTTTCATGAATTATTATACTACATAGTAAAATATTTTACTAACATACAGAATTCAATTGGATAAAACTCCTACAGTTCACTTACCTAATAGTTGTTTAAAATATGTTTAGTACATGTAAGAGTAGCTATTTATATACTTGGCTATATAAAAGGAGAATATCAAAGAACAACATAAGAATTTTGTTCTCGCTGATGATCACAATTTATGATTCTTGGATAAAGAAAACCTTTTTTGTTTAATATAATTCAAGAACTTAAAACACTTAGCTGTTGAAAAACAAGCAGATCCATTCTTATTCATAACACTCATATCTTTCAGTCTCTTTCCCCTTTTGTTTTAAATATTTATTATTAGTACTAGCATATCATATACAACACAACGATAGTTACCATTACATAATAGCTATATTTATGGAACATTTACCACATGCCATACTGTGTTATAAGAGCTATAAGTATACTGCCATATTTACATCTTATGATAACCTCACAATAACCTAAGAGATAAATTTTATTATCCCTATTAGAGAGGAAAGGTTAAAAAACTTGCCCAAGAGCAAGTGCATCTTGAGTAGAAGGCAGAATTAAATCTAGGCAGTCTGAGTTGTATATAACACTTACAGTATGGGCAGGCCAATGCTTTCAGTACCTCAGTTTAGCTCTATTCATTTCAATATATCCAAATTGCATTGAAGTTTTTACACTATCTCCAAACATTAAAAATATATATATTATTTATCAATTAACATTGTAATACACCATTCAGAGGAAGCAGCGTGACCATCATGTGTCTGTCCATCCTCTGGAAAATGAAGTTTAAAAGGTTGAGTGTAGAAAGGAAGGCAAAGGCTCCTCTGATTGACGTCAAGAAAGACGAGAAAAAGATGGAGGCCACCCCAGAAATCCAGGGAGGAACAATGGAGTCAATTCTTTCCTTTTCCTCTTATTTTGTCAATATTCGTCAGCTTAAAAAAAGTTATATATAGGTTGTGTTGGTTTTGCTGCTTACTTATTTTTAAGAAGGGATTAAAAAAAAAGTGTTTGTCAATTCATAACAATTACAGGCCATGGGCTTTTATTTTACTCTTTCCTTATAAGAGCTAGATGGCTATGCAATTATTTTTTTCTAGAACCCAAGTCTTTTAGAATATGATGGAAAAGTCTTTTTCTTTCTTTATGGTTCTTAACAAGACAGGCAGTTGGTGGGTGTTTGGTTATCTAGCTCAGGAGTGGTCAGTTAACCACTCCTGACCAATTAACAGGTCAGTCTGAAGGAACAACTCTACTAGTAGTGGGAACGCCAGATGATGACTGCACACAGCGTCATGTGTTACTGACTCACCTGTCAGGAACCTGCCTGTGGCCTTTCCCACCTGGAACGGAGTTTCTGTTTACATCCAGATTAGAGGCAGTGGGGGTGTGAGTAAAGCAACCAGGCCAACAACACACAAAGTTGAAAAGACACATTCTGTGTCCTCTGGAAGGTCACACCCTGGGGAAGGAGAGACTGGCAGAGAGGGAAAGAGCTCACTCTAAGGAGCTCTGCCATAGATACTGTGCGGGTTGTTAGGGAGGACAATACTGTATAATCCCAGAAAGGGCAGGGGCCAAGGGAGTGTAATCAGGAAGGTTTCACAGAAGACATGACTTGCGTCTGGGTCTCGCAGAAGGTTTTGTCATCAAGCCAACCTCGAAGAACAGGGAGAGGGATATGCAGAAATGAAAAACATTTCTTGCCAGAAGGAAAATAAAACAATCCAATCAATTTCACTTGTGCAGAAATCAGCCCTTAGAAACTACTTACAAACTCCAGCAGAGCAGAAGGTTTCTCATCCATTCCCAGCAAGTTGGTAATCCCACATGGGGCTCTCCTCATTCATTTACCCAGAGTATGAAGATGGGGCAGCGTGGAGAAGTCAGCCAGCACTGATTTTAACCCCTCCGCCCTCCTTCATCTAGTCACAGAACCTTCCTCCTGTTTTGCTGCTGCTCTGTTTGGAGTTCTGTTAGGCAGGGTGTTTGTGGCTTTAAAAATGCAAAATGGTTGCCAAAAGGAACAGTTTTGCCATGTAGCAAATGTTCGTACTCTGTAATGCTAATTTATGTCCTTTCCTATAGTTATACAAGTTGCTATGTGCAATGAATGAAACATTAATGAAAATTATTTGATGGTGCTATTAGGGAAGGTATTGAGGAAATAGATGTTTGAGTACAGGTGTTACCACTCTAAGGAGGTGACTTTGTTGTTTTTTTTTTTTTCTAAAATTTGAAAGGCCACAGAAATGATAGCATTTGGTGAATGCAATATTGAAAAAATTTAGCATGAGTAATTTTCTATTCCTTAATCTAGGTACTGGATATATTGATGCTCACAGTTTAAAGAATACACCTGCTCTCAAACTATGATGTGTGTACTGCTACTTATTAACATTATATATTAATAAAAATCTTAAGGAACTTTAGCTTAGCAATGAAATATTTAGGGCAGAAATATAATCGTATTGTTCAGTTCCAAATATATGTTAAAAACACCAGATAAATAGGAGAAAATCCTTCTCCACATAGAAATGGGGCATTTCAATTCTTTCTTTAAAATTTCACAATATTAGGGGGGTACAAATGTTTTTGGCTACCTGAATTGCTTTTGTAATACTTGAGTCATGGATACTGAAGCAAATGTAGGTATTCTGGTGATACAATATTCAGGGCAAATTTGCCCAAAATATATTCTTATGAGTGAAGTGTGAAATACCATTTTTTAAAATTCTACTTTAGCTTAATACATGGCTGCTTTTGTTTGTACCTTTGTGTTTCTTTCTGCATAACAGAACTGAACAGCCAGCTGACAGATAGTGTATGTGGCATTTAACAGAGATTGACGGAGGCTCCATTGGCCAAGAGTGGCAGTGAGCTGACCGACTTCATGGAATACTAGAGGTGGGAAAATTACCTTGATTCTTTCTACTTGTCCTGATTTTTCCTTCTGCTGACACTTCTGATGCTCTGAAAATTGCCTTGCTCACATCCTCTGCTACTGGTGTCAAAGCACACTCTCAATCTTCACATGCCAAGAAAGGAGGAAAACCTTATTTCAATGCCCAAAAGACTTAGCTCCTGTCAAAGATATTCACTTAACACTCACAGTTGGTCTATGGCAACTTGAAGATGTTGTCTTAAAGTGTAGGGCTGGTAGGGGGTGGGGTGCAGAGGAAAAGGCCTGGTTTTCTAAGGAAATCTTATACTTTCAATATCCTGAAGGCAAGTAATGAAGGAAGAGGGTGATTTCACCTGTTATTTAGAAGATTTAAGCTGCTTCAGATGGAGATGGGGGTAGCCATTAACTAAGAGCATTACGATTTGCTAAGAAAGGAGATACTTTAAAAAATATTAAAAAGTTTTAGGTGGTGCCTGTGGCTCAAGGAGTAGGGCGCTGGTCCCATATGCCAGAGGTGGCAGGTTCAAACCTAGCCCTGGCCAAAAAACAAAAAAAATGAATAAATAATAAAAAGTTTATTATTTGCAAAGCTTTCTTCTATAAAAATCACTGCTACCCAAACTTATTTGTTATTTAGTCTTGGCCAGTTACAGATAACAAACTTCATGATAAGAAAAATTATTGCCTGCACTAATCGCAAGCTTAGAATTTTCTTCATCTGTCAAGCATTCTAAATAGCACACCAAGAACAGGGTGATACCTGAATAAGTATGGTGCTTCATCCTAATCTCTATGAAATAGGCACATAACACTCTAAGTTGTTTATTAAAAAGGTGATCAAGTATTTTACTAAAGAGTTGCTATTTGGCTAAAGTGCTGGCATTGAGAATCCACCCTCTTTACTCTAACCCTGCGGGTCAACTGCAGCCGTTTCCTCACCTTCCGCTCCGCCCTCACCCCTGGCATTCTTCAGGATGGCCTTATGTGTGTCATCCTGTGACCTATCCCAGAACATAGCAAAGTACACAAACTTTGTTCATTGAGTCCTTTTTTCTTTCCTTAGGCTATTTTTAAAAACTGCATATTTTACACAATAAACCCTAATTCAGCCAATACCAGTTCATTCAAATAGCATCTGAATTTTAAAATTGGCTCCTTTTCAGACAATTAGTAGGGGTGCCAATTTCCCAGTCAAATAAAATCATTTTCCCATTAACATTTTGGTTATATAATCTGCTATACAAATATAATACTATTAAAACTCAATGTGCAAATTAAGTCCCTAGAATATCTCAGTTGCTAATTTGGTCAGATAACTCCAAGCATACATTTTGCTGTCATTTAAATTGGAGATTTTTCTGCTGGCTGATTGCTTTCCAAGGGTGAGAATGTGGCTGAAGAGCCCAGTGCATGTCTCAGATTTTCCACACTTCATACACATGGAAGCTGTCTTTGGGCTGGGACTCTCTCCTCTGTCTGTAGAGCATATTGTACTTGCAGCCCTGCCTTTCCTTCTCATAGGCTGCCAGACGCATTTGCCCAAAAAGAGTCACTCAGTCTTTGATTTTTTGCATGTGAGTTTGGCCTGTCTGGTGCTGTTTGCACAGCCATGCCACATTGTTAGAAGTTGGGATTCAATGCGTCCTCGGAGCCTTTCTTTTGCCAGCCCTGCCTGCTCCGGCTCACAATGCCCCCATTTCAGCTCACTGGTGAGCAGCTGACTCAGGGCCTTAAAGTGAACCATCCCCCGAGTTCGCCCAGTTCTCAGGCTTGCTGCTGTGCTGATCTTTGCTTCACTGTTATAGGCCCCGCTGGGGGCCCACTTTTCGTAATCTTACTTCCCCACTTATGTCACATATGTCCTGCAGGTGATGCGGGAAGCTGCCGGCGACATCTGTGACAGATCCAGACCTCCCGACCATATGGAAGGTTGGACAGTACCAAACATTTGATTGGATCCAGAGTTTGGTGCCACATTTGACTGCCAGTCCTCCCAAAAGGCACACAGGCCTTCTCGAGGAGGTTTCCGTTTCTTTGTTTCTGAGAACTACAATTCAGAGTTGTTTGATTTCCAACAAGAGCAGTGATATACGCCACTGTCACCGGCAGGGTTAAGGACAAGGGTTCTGGAATTAGATAAGCCAGGACATGAATACTTGTTACACCACTTTGGGAAGCTGCTCTTGGACAAATTACTGAACCTCTTTGAGTCTCAGTTTCCTTATTCGTAAAATTATGATAATAATTGTTTCTATAGCATAGAGTTAATATAAAATAAAACTGTGAGAGATGACAAATGTAAATAGTTGAATAAATATAAAATATACATAAGTGCTCAATAAATACTAGCTATTGGGAGTAGATACGACAAAATCAGGTTCTTGAAGCCTTAGTATAATATATATCCATGGCTTCCAAAAGGTATATATTTACTCGATCAGCTCTGAATTTATTCCTTGATTTTATTATAACTTTCATTAACTCTGTCTTATAGAATGTAAAAATGTAAGTCTCCAAAACTTGCACCAGTCTCAGGACCAAATAAAACATTTCAGACCATTTTATACTTCCTTCCCCAGTAGTTACTTCCATTCTAGGAAGGAAGGTGAGAATCCACTCTTGAATGTCCAGTTCAGCGAGAGTTCCTGAAGCCACCTGGACTTTTGCCCACTGCTGGCCTTTTCCTCATTTCAGTCTTTCTGTTATTCAGCTCTGAAAACTGGAGTCTGGGGTTGTTTATCTAGACCCTCAGTCAGCTTCATGTGTTTGACCTCTGAGTCCAGTTAATTAAACCAGACTGACTTGTCACTGTGATATCATCTACCCTCGTAATTCCTCCAACAGGAGAAATTAGAGGGATCGTAACAGGCTTCTTGTCTTCCATAGAAGGAATTCCATTCTGCCTGTTGAGTAATCTCATGAAAGTCTTCTACTGAAGGAGACCTTACTTATTTAGTTGAAAATCCTTTCCAACATTGATAAATCACTGCCTTTTATAAACAAAGTCATACTTCACTTTGAAGAGACTACATTTTTGCATTCCTGATCTTCAAAATATTGAAAACAACTATAATTCTTAAAATTTACCTTTTCCAACTTAAGCATCCTGAATTCTATCATTCTGTGTGATTTTGAGCCTTCTCCCCATACGAGTGACCCAATTTAATTCATTTTAATTATAGTTCATGCATGAAGTATACTTTCTGTTGTAGAAAGAACTTTTTCTTCGAAAAAGCACAATAAAGCAACAGAGGGATTGAGTACTTTTTGTTGTTGCTCATAATTCATTTTACCAAATGCAGTGGGCCTGTTCTTCTTTATGCCCTAATTCTAATCCCCCCTCCCCCGCCCCCAGGGCCCTTTCTTCTTTATCAGTTTTCTATGGAGATTGTGATTTTGGGTCCTACTTTAAGCATTGCCATCACAAGTCTGTTATTCATTTTAACTCATTCTTTTTCTTTTTCTTTTTTCTTTTTTATTTTTAGAGACTGAGTCTCACTAGTTGCCCTGGGTAGAATGCCATGGTGTCACAGCAACCTCAAACTTATGGGACCAAGTGATTCTCTTGCCTCAGCCTCCCAAGTAGCTGGGAGTACAGGTGCCCACCACAACGCCCGACTATTTTTTGGTTGTAGATGTCATTGTTGTTTGGCAGGCCCGGGCTGGGTTTGAACCCACCAGCTCTGGTGTATGTGGCCAGCATCCTACCTGCTGAGCTACAGGCACCGAGCCATTTTAACTCATTCTTGATAAAATCCTTATTCCACTCTTTCTGATTGTGGATAAGACATGGACCTGTACACTGACAGAGTCCCATTTTATAGTCTTTCTCACTATAGCTTTTTAAAATTATAAATCAAAATTTCTTTTTTAAATTCTCCATCACATTACCTTTAGAGTCCCTGAATACGGAATTACACTCATATTTCTCTGAACTCCTTGAAAACTACTGACTGAAATTGTAAGGTGATCATAATTAGCTATGCATGTATGTAACTATTTAAAATTTTAATATAAAAATACCACTTTCTCTCAAGGTTGACATCACTTCTACTTTATGTACAAGTTTTTGTACAAAACAGTAGAACTTATTGCACTGATTCCTCACCTTTATCAGAAATAATGAGAGTTAAAACACATTAAATGTGTTTTACAAATAGCACTGTTCACTGCTGACTCTGCCCTTACACCAGTCTTATTGATATAGGGAAGTTTAAGCCACACCCTCCTTTTCACTAGGCTGTCAAATTAAGTGCTTATAATTTCACTGCTATGTTTTAATAATTTCTATTTACTTCTGCATTTAGACCTGTGTATTCACATATACATGCACAAACATACTCTAGAACTGCTACAAATTGGATGTTTTTTATAAACAAGTTTTGTTGATGCATTTCATCATAAATCTAATTCAATTTATATCATATACCATTTTATTCCTTTTTCTTCAGCGTTTTAAATTTATTTATAAAGTATGTTTGATTAAGGACATGCATGTGTATGTGAATATATGTGATTTATACATGTATACATGTGACTGTATGTGTATATATATATGTATAAATATTGATTATTCTGTTTCTGGTTCTTTCCTGTATTGTTTCTCTCAGGATTACCGAGTACTTTCTTGGCACAATTTCATGTTTTTCACTAGGTCACCACACAATGAGTTCATGTTTGCTTCTGTGACTCCATTATTCTACACATGTGGCATTGATTAAATTGAGTAGTAGCCAGGTTTTGTTTATTTTGATTGGAATTCTTTATCTTTTTTTCTCAAATGTTCCTTTAAATTCTTCTTAATCAGATCACTGACTTAGTGCTAAATCTACCCAACCTCTTCAAAAGAACTGAGTCACTTATTAAGTAGTAAATCATCTGTAATAGTCAGCCATGGGCCACAAAAGTAAGTTCTAGATTTTTCTTTCTTGAAAACTAACACAGTATCTTCACCTATCCAAAATCATGGCCTTATACTGGAAAACTACTCCTCAGTTTTCAGTTTCCTTTCCAAGAAGACATGTTCCGGGATTCTTCTACCAGATTTGTTTGGTTATTTAACCTATCCTTAACAAGTACCTTCTTTGGGACAGCCCTTCTCCTAACCAGACAGGCACATGAATCTGCCCGAATGGGAAGAAATGAATCACTGGGTCAGCTGATTGCATCAACAGGTTCCACATAATTCATGGTTTGTTACAGGGACAGAACTTCAGGTCTGAAGCCAAATACTACCTGAAATAGTCAGATCCCTTTGGTTTCTACTACTGATCTCTGACTCCATTTAGCCTACAGAATTTTCTCCAGAATATGTTGGGACTACTGTACACATGAGAAGAAAGGTTTACTCAATTCATGCTTAGAAAGACTGAATTGGCTCCTTAACAGATGTGATGGGGCCCCCAGCCTACATGCAGAGGCTGCAGCAGGAAAGCAATGCCCACAAGGATACTGCTCCCTTTCCTGCTTCCTGGACCTTCTTCATGGCTATGAAGTTTCATAGTCTTACCTTTAAAGAAACCACATAATTCCTAGCTGTTTCTGTTAGCACCTTGCTATCAAGGACTGTCACCCATCATGACAATCCCACAAATACTCTCAGAAGTCAACATACCTCAACCTTCACCATATCAATCAACCTTCCACCAAAAAGCTCTGCCTTTAGGCAGCTTTCATATTTTGATGCCCCTAACTTTATCTGCTCTAAAAGCAATACGTCGTTTTAAAGCTCATAGTTCCCATTTTTTCCTCTGTTGTCTGCTGCTACACATCAAAGTATGACGGCAATAGTCACAGTGGTGAAATATGCATGATAGGTAGCTACTTAGAAAATGACCCAGTTGCTAAAGCAAAGATATCTGAGCTAGAGTCCCAAGTTCTTAGATATCAACTATGTCCTTATAGGTCTTTTTTAAATTCTTAATTCTCAAAGAAATGTCCACTATGTCAAGAAGACACTATCAAGAAATCCTTCTGAATCATTGAAAAGAACATGATGTCTAAGACCAAATACCAATGAATAAAACATAATGATGATTTGCACAAATTAAGCTCAGCATAGCCAACGTTCCAAACCTGTTGTGTGTGAGCAACTACCCTGTTTCCCCGAAAATAAAACATCCTCCGAAAATAAGACCTACTTACAGGAGAGATAAGACGTCCCCTGAAAATAAGACCTAGCACATCTTTGGGAGCACGCCTTAAAATAGGACACTGTCTTATTTTCGGGGAAACAGGGTATGTTGATGTTCCGCAGGTTTCCTCCCCTCCAGTGTGCCTAGAGTCCTCTCTCCTGGACTGTTCCTAGTTAGGCATAACACTCGGTAGTAATTTTGTACTAGTCTGCTTGTAAAACTCAGATTTTCAAGCTGGCATTCCTGGCCCTGTACCATTGCTGTTTTCTAATGTGCATCTAGCCCATTCCCTACTGCTGATGATTTCTTGTACTTTTTTCTTCAAGAGCTAGCCAAGCATCACTTCTATGACAGTATTTTTGCTCCCTGCTCATATCTGTACCTCTCTACTACTTTTGAAACTTGTCAATGTGAGTTTCTACTTTCATTTATAAGTAAAGGTTTTTAGAAGTAGAATATAGTATACATTCAAGGAATTATTATTTATTATATATGTGTATGTAATACAGTTGGCTACTGTATAATATATAGTATAAAATAATTGGCTATTTTAAAATTGCACACAAACTTTATGGATACCCTGTAAACATGTTTTGATTAACTGTTTCTAAGTGAATATACCCAATATCCACTACATAGATGAAGAAATAAAAATTGCCAGGAGTTTCTAAGTGAATATACCCAATATCCACTACATAGATGAAGAAATAAAAATTGCTCTATGCCTGTTCTTCACCATTACTCTCTGTAAATGGAGCTATTATTCACATTCCATCACCATGGATAATTCTCCTGCTTTTTTTTTTAATTTTTTTTTTTATTGTTAAATCATAGCTGTGTACATTAGTGCAATCAAGGGGTACAATGTGCTGGTTTCATATACAATCTGAAATATTCTTGTACTTTTTGTTTCTGAATTCTTTTGTTCAATATTTTGTAAAGTTCATTCATATTTTTTAGGTGGAGCAGTAGTTTGCTTATTTTTATTTTTGTACAGTATTCTATTGTTTGAATACATCAAAATGGATCTGTTCATTCTACTTTGGATAGACATTTGATTTGTTTCTAGATAGAAGCTATTACAAATGTCTTTTTATAAACATTCTTTTTTTTTTGGTACATATATCTATTCACTGTAGAAGTATGTCTATTCAGGAGTAAAGCAGTTAGATCTAGTCATTGAGTATGCTGAACCTTAGTTAATACATAAGTTAGTATTCATATTATAAGGTCTGTAGACATCTTTGTTAGATTAAGACATTTTTTTCTTTTCCTTTCTTTCTTTTTTTTTTTATTTTTTTTTTTTTGAGACAAAGTCTCCCTCGATTGCCTGGACTAGAGTACCGGGTCTCAACCTAGATCACAGCAACCTCAAACTCCTGGGCTCAAGCCGTGAGCCTTCTTAGTAACTGGGCTATGCTCACCTAAATTTATCTGAGCTGGAGGTCTTGCTTTGTTCAGGCTGGTCTTGAACTTCTGACCTCAAGTGATCCTCCCACTTCAGCCTCTCAGAGTGCTAGGATCACAGGCATGAGCCACTGTACCCCACCAGAAATTGTTTTTCTATTCCTATTTTGCAAGTAGTTTTTATCATGAATCAGTGTAAACTTGTATCAAATGCTTTTTACATATCTTTTGAATAGTCATATTTCTCTCCTTCATTTGGTTGAATATTGGACAAACTTACATTTTTAAATAAATCTAAATCTCTTTTATTATTTATAACTTTTATATGCTACTAGATTTTATGTACTGACATTGTGTTTAAGTTATTTTACTGTATGTTTGTAACTTTTCTTTCTTACAAAGTCCTTGTTAGATTTAAGTATAGAGTTAATAGTAGTCTCATAAACACATATTTATGATATGGAAATATTTCATCTTTTTTGACTTCCTACAGAAGTTTCTGTAATATTGGTGTGGTCTTCTTTAAGATTAAAATTAACTAAGCCGAAAGTTGGGTTTTTTTTTGTTTTGTTTTGTTTTCGTTTTTTTGAGACACTATGTTGCCCTTGGTAGAGTGTTGGTGGCGTCACAGCTCACAGCAACTTCAGACTCTTGGGCTTAAGTGATTCTCTTGCCTCATCCTCCCAAGTAGCTGGGACTACAGGCACCCACCACAATGCCCGGCTATTTTTTTGTTGTAGTTGTCATTGTTTGGCAAGCCCAGGCCAGGTTCAAACCCGCCAACCTGGGTGTATGTGGCTGACTCTCTAGCCGTTGAGCTACAGGCACAGAGCCTAAGTCTGAAATTTTCTTTGTGGGAAGGTTTTTAATTAAAGATTCAATTTTATTAACAGCTATAATACTATCCATATTTATGTCATGCTTGCGTCAGTCTGACAGGTATAGTTTTTAAGAATTTGAATTTCATATATATTTTCCAATATATTGACATACAATTGTTCATGTTATCAGGATGTCTGGTGATGTGGCTTTTTTTCATTCCTGGTATTGTGTGCTTCCCTTCTCCTTTTTTTGGTCCCCCTTGATCAATTTTGAGAAGTTACCAATATTATCATTCTTCTCAATGATCAATTTGTTCCTTCTGTCATCAATTCCTTTCCATATTATCATCATTTCCTTCTTGCTACTTAGTTTGGATTCTTTCTTATTATTTTCTTAGCTTCATGAGATGGATAGTAAGATTTGTGTTTCAGGCTTTTTTCTCTAAATATGCATTTACAGCTATGTCTTTTCCTCTAAGCAAAGCTTTAGCTGCGTCCCATGGCTTTCTACATATCATTTTTATTATTCAATTCATAATGCAGTATTTACTTATTTCCTTCATATTATCTCTGACTCATGGCTAATTTAGAAACACAGGGTTTAATTTCTAAATATCTGGATTTTTTCTAGTTATACTTTTTGTTAATAAAGGATTGTTAATAAATTTAACCTTCTACTGTGGCCAGAGAACATACTCCAAATTCAAACCTTTGAAATTGATAATGCATATTTTGCTGTTGGAGAGGGGCTAGTGTTCTATATAGATGCATTACATAAAACTTGATAATTGTGGCTTTTATATCTTCCATTGCCATATTAATTTTTTTTCTCCTTATTTGATCAAACAAGAGTATTAACCTCCTTATGTGATTCTGGAATTACATTTTTTGCCTTACAGTCCTTCAATTATTGCTTGATCTATTTTAATGCTTATTGTTGTGTGTATAAAATTTAGAACATTTTTATTTCCCTAGTGGATCCTTAATTATTATGAAATCTTCCCCATTAGCAACACTTTCTTGTCTTAAATTCCATGGTCTTTCTGCTGGAGTAGTTACACCAGGTTTAAATGTGTGCCTTCTGCCTATGGCTGCATAGCTGTACCTCTGCGTCCTTTTACATATGGTGTGTCTCTTAAGAACTTCACATTGTAACATTTTTATTTTTAACCCACCTGACATTACATCTAAGTCTTTACATTTAACAAAAGTGTTTATCTATTGAACATAAAACTATCCTCTTATTATTTGTTGTGGATTTACTATTTTGTGGCTATTTTCTCCTCTCTTGTCTTACTTTGGATAATTAAGAATTTTAGGGTGGCACCTATGGCTCAGTGAGTAGGGCACCAGCCCCATATACCAAGGGTGGCAGGTTGGAACCCGGCCCCAGCCAAACTGCAATAAAAAATAGCCAGGTGTAAAAATAGCCAGCACCTGTAGTCCCAACTACTTGGGAGGCTGAAGCAAGAGAATCACCTAAACGCAAAAGCTGGAGGTTGCTGTGAGCTGTGACACCAAGGCACTTTACCAAAAAAAAAAAAAAGAAAAAAAAGAATTTTTTATTATTCCATTCTCCGGTCTTTCAGCTAGTTAGCCAGGTATTTTTATAACCATTCTTTAAGCAGTTTGTGTACACATTACCAACATGCATTTTGACTATAAATTAGTAATTGTTTACCTTCTGGAAATGGAAAGGTCTCAGAACAGGTACTCAGAGAATGCTCACTACTCTCCTCTATGTCTGCTGCCATTTTAATGGGTGTAGCATATACACAGACAATCTTAAGTATGATCAATACTTTAAAATAACCACACTCTTAACTACTGTCGTTGGACTTTAATTCTTCGTTCATTTTTGTGCTCCCCTGTAAGATCATTTCGATTCTACCAAAAGAATCCCTTCATGGGGGGGAGGAGACAAGATGGTTGACTGAAGCCAGCTTTCCACAGAGGCTCCCATTCAGAAGGAGAGTTAAAGGACAAAAATTCAGCAAGTAACCTGGTGGATTTGAGCTGCACTAAGAGAGAAGGTTGTAGAACGCACGTTAACCCCGCTGAGGCGAGCTGCGACCACAAGGATACAAAAAAAGGTACAAAATCCATCACCAAGTGGACGGGGGTCCCCTCCCCCATGAGAACGGCTCAGAGTGCCCCACAAACAACCGGGCAGAGTTCAAAGGTCCTCCCACTACACCCCACGGGAGAGACCCTCTAAAAACTGGACCTACCTCCCCTACTAGGGTGCCACGGCGTCCTCCTGCCAGGCATAAAACTGTATAAACTGTATATAGTCTCTACCTGGAATTCTGAGCTCCCAGCACTCCCCTTCACTCACACTGGGGTCTGGAGGCTAGTCCTGGTCGGTCGGTGGAGAGGGGACTGCACCAGGGTGGCAGTTCCCTGAGGCACAGTGCGACAGCCGTCTTTTGGTGACAATACGGCCAGGCATAAAACTGTGTAAAGCTGTGTGTGTTCTCTGCCCGCAACCCCAGGCTTCCACCGCTCCCCGTGCTCCCCTCTGCTCTCGCTCCAAGGTCTGGAGGCCTGTCCCCCAGGGGTCCAGACTCTTGGGCAATTGCTTGAGGGGTGTAGACAGTGCTGGGCTGCAGCTGGTCGGTGCAGACTCTGGGATACGGGAGCGGAGAGAGGACAGTTGGCTGGAGGGGAGCTACACCGGAGCAACGGTTGCCTGAGCCATAAGGCAGCAGCCCTCTTTTGCTAGCAATACGGCTCACTACAGAATATTCTGAAGCCACACCCCCTGTCCCCCTGGGCAACCAGAGACTCTGAGTTTGCCTGAGGCAACTCCAACTTGTAAACCAGGGAAACTCCCAGGGCGTGGCTGACCCAGAGGTCCGCTTTACTAAACCTAAGATGCACCTGGCCCTCAGGGGATCATCAGCCTATAGACAATACAAGAGCAAAGACAAGCTGATTTGGAACTCAATTCAGCTTCTCTTCTGCAGGGGAAATGCAGAGTTGTTCTCTTCTGTTCTGTCAGTAACATTAATCAGGGGTGAGACTGGACCTGAGTGAAAACCCCTCAACCTCCATCTAGTGCCCGAGGTTGTCAGGCCTCACCTCCTCCTGCTGGAGAGAGGCAGAGTGCAGCGGCCTGGCAGACTTCCTTGTGATTCAGGCAGGTACAAACTCCTGGAGTACCGATTCACTACAGGCAACTGGGTCAGCCAACTGCAGGGCTATCAGTGACTGGGTGTGAAGTGGTGCAAGGTGGGGAAGGAGGCAGCAACCTTCCCTGACTGATTTATAGGCTGGGTGGCTTCTCCTGACTCCACGCAGCACTGGAGCAAGCCACACCAGAGTAGTCACCAGACTCCTGTGATCCAGTTCCCAGAGACCTCTTAAACTCTCTCACCCAAGACAGGTGCAGACTGAGACAATTGATTTGGACATTTTTGAACTGAACCAATCGCCTGAGGACAAATCAGGTGGTGCCCTAGGTGCACGGTGGTAGGAAGGTTTGATTTTTCTTTTCCAACTGTTTGCCAGTGGGGGGTGGGGTGACTTAATTGCTGGCATTTCTCCACAGCTTAGACTTCAATCCAAAGTATCTGTTTCACTAGGGTGGAACAGAAACCAGCTGAAAACAAGGCAGAACCATTTAGCCCTACCACACCAGACAGGGCCCCAGTTTCTCAGGCCACAACACTGTACGGGCCCTCGAGAAAGCCACAGGGGAAAAAAATCAGAGGGAGTAAAACAACCATGGGGAGGAATCAGCGGAAAAACTCTGGTAACATGAATAACCAGAATAGATCAACCCCCCAAGGAAAGATATGGCAGATGCAATTAAAGATCCCATTCATAAACAACTGGCAGAGATGTCAGAAATCGAATTCAGAATTTGGATTGCAGACAAGATTAACAAATTAGGAATTCGAGGAGAAATTCAAAAGTTGTCTCAAGAATTTAACGAATTTAAAGACAAAACCACCAAAGACTTAGACACACTGAAGCAAGAATTTGCAGCCCTCAAAGATATGAAAAATACTATAGAATCTCTCAGTAACAGAATGGAGCAAGCAGAAGAAAGGATTTCTGACATCAAAGATAAAGCCTTTGAACGCTCCCAAACTCTCAAAGAGGAAGAGAAATGGAGAGCAAAAATGGATCATTCTCTCCGAGAGCTCTGGGATAATTCGAAGAAGGCGAATATCCAAATCATAGGAGTTCCAGAAACAGATGAAGTGGCCTCGTGGGCACAGAGGCCCTTCTGCATGAAATTATGAAAGAGAATTTTCCAGACATGCCTAGAGATTCTGAAATTCAGATAGCAGACAGCTTCAGAACCCCAGCACGACTCAACCCCAATAAGACATCCCCAAGGCATATCATAATTAACTTCACTAAAGTTAATATGAAGGAGAAAATCCTCAAAGCTGCCAGGAGAAAGAAAACCATTACCTTCAAAGGGAAGAATATTAGAATGACTGCAGATCTCTCTGCTGAAACTTTTCAAGCCAGAAGAGGGTGGTCACTGACTTTTAATCTCCTAAAGCAAAATAACTTTCAACCCCGGATCTTGTATCCAGCTAAACTGAGTTTCATTTATGATGGAGAAATTAAATACTTTAATGACATTCATATGTTGAAGAAATTTGCCATAACCAAACCAGCTCTTCAGGATATTCTCAGACCTATCCTCCATAATGACCAACCCAATCCTATACCACAAAAGTAAACTCACTCAGAAACTTCGGATGAAACTCCAATTTCCACACTGGCGAAAGGATTAAAAATGGCCACTGGACTTTTGAAAAACTCGATACCCAAAACTTCACCAGACTTATAAATATTCTCCATTAATGTGAACGGCTTAAACTGTCCTCTAAAGAGGCATAGGTTAGCTGACTGGATACAAAAACTCAGGCCAGATATCTGTTGCATACAAGAGTCACATCTCAACTTAAAAGACAAATACAGACTCAGGGTGAAAGGATGGTCGTCCATATTTCAGGCAAATGGTAATCAGAAAAAAGCAGGTGTTGCAATTTTATTTGCAGATACAATAGGCTTTAAACCAACAAAAGTAAGGAAGGACAAGAATGGTCACTTCATATTTGTTAAGGGTAATACTCACTATGATGAGATCTCAATTATTAACATCTATGCACCCAACCAGAATGCACCTCAATTTATAAGAGAAATTCTAACAGACATGAGCAACTTGATTTCCTCCAGCTCCATAATCATTGGAGATTTCAACACTCCTTTGGCAGTGTTGGATCGATCCTCCAACAAGAAGCTGAACAAAGAAATCTTAGATTTAAACCTAACCATCCAACATTTGGATTTAGCAGACATCTACAGAACATTTCATCCCAACAAAACTGAATACACATACTTCTCATCAGCCCACGGAACTTACTACAAAATCGATCACATCTTAGGTCACAAGTCTAACCTCAGTAAATTTAATGGAATAGAAATTATTCCATGCATCTTCTCGGACCACCATGGAATAAAACTTGAGCTGAGTAACAACAGGAATCTGCATACTCATACAAAAACATGGAAGTTAAATAACCTTATGCTGAATGATAGCTGGGTCAGAGATGAGATTAAGAAAGAAATCGCCGGGAAGCGCCTGTGGCTCAGTGAGTAGGGCGCCGGCCCAATATGCCGAGGGTGGCGGGTTCAAACCCAGCCCTGGCCAAACTGCAACAATAAAATAGCCAGGCGATGTGGCGGGCGCCTGTAGTCCCAGCTGCTCGGGAGGCTGAGGCAAGAGAATTGCGTAAGCCCAAGAGTTAGAGGTTGCTATGAGCCGTGTGACGCGAGGGCACTCTACTGAGGGCGGTACAGTGAGACTCTGTCTCTACAAAAAAAAAAAAAAAGAAAGAAATCGCCAATTTTTTGGAACAAAACGACAATGAAGACGCGAACTATCAGAACCCCTGGAACACCACAAAGGCAGTTCTAAGAGAGAAATTTATAGCACTGCAAGCCTTCCTCAAGAGAACAGAAAGAGAGGAAGTTAACAACTTAATGAGACATCACAGTCAACTGGAAAAGGAAGAATATTCCAACCCCAAACCCAGTAGAAGAAAAGAAATAACCAAAATTAGAGCAGAATTAAATGAAATTGAAAACAAAAGAATAATACAACAGATCAATAAAATCAAAAAGCTGGTTTTTCAAAAAGGTCAATAAAATAGATAAACCTTTGGCCAACCTAATCAGGAAAAAAAGAGTAAAATCTCTAATCTCATCAATCAGAAAAAACAAAGACGAAATAACAACAGACTCCTCAGAAATCAAAAAAATCCTTAATGAATATTACAAGAAACTTTATTCTCAGAAATATGAAAATCTGAAGGAAATTGACCAATACTTGGAAGCACATAACCTTCCAAGACTTAGCCAGAATCAAGTGGAAATGTTGAACAGGCCCATATCAAGTTCGGAAATAGCATCAACCATACAAAACCTACCTAAAAGAAAAGCGCGGGACCAGATGGTTTCACGTCAGAATTCTACCAAACCCTTAAAGAGGAATTAGTACCTATATTACTTAACCTGTTCCAAAAGATAGAAAAAGAAGGAAGACTCCCCAACACGTTCTATGAAGCAAACATCACCCTGATCCCCAAACCAGGGAAAGACCAAACAAAAGAAAATTATAGACCGATATCACTAATGAATATAGATGCAAAAATATTCAACAAGATCTTAACAAACAGAATCCAGCAACACATCAAACAAATTATACATCATGACCAAGTCGGTTTTATCCCAGGATCTCAAGGCTGGTTCAATATACGTAAATCTATAAATGTAATCCAGCACATAAACAAATTAAAAAACAAAGACCATATGATTCTCTCAATCGATTCAGAAAAAGCTTTTGATAATATCCAGCATCCCTTCATGATCAGAACACTTAAGAAAATCGGTATAGAAGGGACATTTCTTAAACTGATAGAGACCATCTACAGCAAACCCACAGCCAATATCATATTGAATGGAGTTAAATTGGAATCATTTTCACTCAGATCAGGAACCAGACAAGGCTGCCCATTGTCTCCATTGCTTTTTAACATTGTAATGGAAGTTTTAGCCACTGCAATTAGGGAAGAAAAGGCGATCAAGGGTATCCATATAGGGTCAGAAGAGATCAAACTTTCACTCTTCGCGGATGATATGATACTATATCTGGAAAACACTAGGGACTACTACAAAACTCCTAGAAGTGATCAAGGAACACAGCAGCATCTCAGGTTACAAAATCAACATTCATAAATAGGTAGCCTTTATATATACCAACAACAGTCAAGTTGAAAAAGCAGTTAAGGACTCTATCCCATTCACAGTAGTGCCAAAGAAGATAAAATATTTGGGAATTGATCTAACAAAGGACGTGAAAGATCTCTATGAAGAGAACTATGAAACTCTAAGAAAAGAAATAGCTGAAAATATTAACAAATGGAAATACATACCATGCTCATGGCTGGGAAGAATCAACATAGTGAAAATGTCTATACTACCCAAAGCAATATATAATTTCAATGCAATCCCTATTAAAGCTCCACTGTCATACTTTAAAGATCTGGAAAAAACAATACTTCGTTTTATATGGAATCAGAAAAAACCTCGAATAGCCAAGACATTACTCAGAAATAAAAACAAAGCAGGAGAAATTACACTACCAGACCTCAGACTATACTACAAATCAATAGTGATCAAAACAGTATGGTATTGGCACAAAAACAGAGAGGCAGATGTCTGGAATAGAATAGAGAATCAAAGATGAATCCAGCTACTTACCGTTCTTTAATCTTTGACAAGCCAATTAAAAACGTTCAGTGGGGAAAAGATAACCTATTTAACAAATGGTACTGGGTGAACTGGCTAGCAACCTGTAGAAGACTGAAACTGGACCCACACCTTTCACTAAGATAGAATCTCACTGGATCAAAGATTTAAACTTAAGACATGAAACTATAACTGGAGGCGGAGCAAGATGGTAGCCGAGTAACAGCTTCCTTGCATCTGGGCACCGTGAGTCTGGGGAGATAGGACTCCAGGCATCTCTGGCTGGTGGGAACTGCCTATCATCACTCCTATGAAGATACAGGGAGTCAGCGAGAGACTTCTGGACCCCAAGAGGAGGACTAAAACAGTGGAAAACCGGCAAGTGGTCGCGTGGGTTCAATCCGTCTAAACCCGCCCACAACTGTAAGTTCAGTAGCAGCGAGACTGCAAACCAGAAAGGCCTTACCTGTGAACTGTTTTGATGTCCTTGGACTTGGCACTGAGTTGAACTGCATTGGGGAAGGCCTGAGCGGGAGTGCGGAGAACTTTGGCCGTTGTCTAGGGCCCCAGACTGAGCCGCTGAGGCAGACGGAGCTAATAGTGTTTGGCGCTGGGTCACACGGATCCATTGTCAGTGATCTGCCCCGGCAAGCTCCGCCCTCAGGGTCGCAGAGCTAGAAACGGGTGGGAGCTGGTAACCCAGCAACCAAGTAGCCTAAGGGTGGGGTTTGAGCCGCCTTGCAGCCCTAACCCTCAGGGGCAGAGTGAGACAGGTTTTGGCACACTGGGTAAGTGGATAGCCACTTCAGCAGCAATTCCAGCGAGAAAGCTGGGAAAGCTTCTGCTCAGCAAGTTTACAAGTTCAAAGTGCCTTTTAAGTAGGCTGAAGAGAGATTTAGGGTGTCTACCTGCTGGGGTTTGAGAAATCTGCAGCCTCCAGTCGTATCAGAACTGTGACTAACATCTCATACCCCAGAAGACCACGTGTTGCCCAGACAAAATTCAATAACATATACAAACTGCTTTGTTTTTGGTTGTGTATACTTTTCTTTTTTTTTTGTTTGGTTGTTTTTTTTTGTTTGTTTATTTTGACGTTGCTGATGTTCTTTTGTTTTTTTAATTTCAATCTTTTCCACACAGATCCCTTTTTCTTTCTCAATTTTCCTAGTTTAATTATAATTTCCCATTGCTGCCTTTTTTAATAACTTCAACTTCATTTTTGCTAGTGTTTCTACCGATATAATTTGGTTTTTCACCCAATTTTATCCCTGTAAAGTTTTCTGTTTGCTTGTTTTGGTTTGATTTATAGCATTTTTGTCTTTCCTCTCTACTTGGTGGAGGTGGGGTACTGTGTCTGATCAGCTTAGGAAAGAGCTGCTGACCTCAAGGGAACCACGCAACTGGGCACCCCCAGAAGGTGGGGTTTTTTAAGGTTGTGTCAAAGAACCCTACTGTACACCTATATTGCCCTGTCTCCCTCTTTCTGTGCCTCTCTTCTGTTTGTCAATATTCCTTATACCCACCCCCTCTCCTTTCTCTATCTTTCTTTTTTTCTTATCACTCGGTCCTCCTTTCTTTCATCCCCTTTTTTTTGCTCTTCAACCTTCTCACCCTTCTGGTCCTGTAACCCTTAGTCCACAGGCACAAGAACTTAAAGAGCAAGAGGAAGTGAAAGGAAAATTAGGGCAAGGAAACAGATAAAAGAAATCACTCATGAGGAAGAATCAGCAGAAAACTCCAGGCAACATGAAGAACCAGTCTAGAACAACCCCACCAAGGGACAATGAGGTAGCTACTGCAGATGATTCCACCAGTATAGAAATGTTAGGAATGACAGAAAGGGAATTTAGAATACACATGTTGAAAACAATGAAAGAAATGATGGAAACAATGAAGGAAATTGCTAATAAAGTGGAAAATAACCAAAAGGAAATCCAAAAACAGAATCAAATAAGAGATGAACGATATGAAGAATATAAAAAGGATATAGCAGACCTGAAGGAACTGAAACAGTCAATTAGGGAACTTAAAGATACAATGGAAAGCATCAGCAACAGGTTAGACCATGCAGAAGAAATAATTTCAGAGGTAGAAGACAAAGTTCTTGAGATAACTCAGACAGTAAAAGAGGCAGAAAAGAAGAGAGAGAAAGCAGAACATTCACTGTCAGAATTATGGGACTTTATGAAGCGTTCCAACGTACAAGTTATAGGAATTCCAGAAGGGGAAGAAGAATGCCCCAGAGGAATGGAAGCCATACTAGAGAATATTATAAAAGAAAATTTCACAAACATCACCAAAGATTCTGACACACTGCTTTCAGAGGGATATCGGACCCCGGGTCGCCTCAACTCTAACCGAGCTTCTCCAAGACACATTGTGATGAACCTGTCCAAAGTCAAGACGAAAGAAAAGATTCTGCAAGCGGCCAGGAGTAAGCGCCAGTTGACCTACAGGGGCAAATCCATCAGAGTGACCGCAGACTTCTCTAATGAAACTTTCCAAGCAAGAAGACAATGGTCATCTACCTTTAATCTACTTAAACAGAACAATTTTCAGCCCAGAATTCTGTATCCTGCTAAGCTAAGCTTAAAAATTGACGGAGAAATCAAATCATTTACGGATATACAAACATTGAGGAAATTCGCCACAACAAGACCAGCTCTACAGGAAATACTTCAACCTGTTCTGCACACTGACCACCACAATGGATCAGCAGCAAAGTAAGAACTCAGAAATCAAAGGACAGAACCTAACCTCCACACTGATGCAAAAGATAAAACTAAGCAATGGACTCTCACCAAATAAGACGAAAAGAATACTACCACACTTATCAATTATCTCAATAAATGTTAATGGCTTGAATTCCCCACTGAAGAGACATAGATTGGCTGACTGGATTAAAAAACACAAGCCATCCATTTGCTGTCTGCAAGAAACACACCTGGCTTCAAAAGACAAATTAAAGCTCCGAGTCAAGGGTTGGAAGACAATTTTTCAGGCAAATGGAATTCAGAAGAAAAGAGGAGTTGCTATCTTATTTTCAGATACATGTGGATTTAAAGCAACTAAAGTCAAAAAAGACAAAGATGGTCACTTTACATTGGTCAAAGGAAAACTACAACAAGAAGACATTTCAATTCTAAATATTTATGCACCCAATTTAAATGCTCCCAGATTCTTGAAGCAGACCTTACTCAGTCTGAGCAATATGATATCTGATAATACCATCATAACAGGGGACTTTAACACACCTCTTACAGAGCTGGACAGATCCTCTAAACAGAAATTAAACAAAGATGTAAGAGATTTAAATGAGAACCTAGAACAACTATGCTTGATAGACGCATATAGAACACTCCACCCCAAAGATAAGGAATATACATTCTTCTCATCACCCCATGGAACATTCTCCAAAATTGATCATATCCTGGGACACAAAACAAATATCAACAGAATCAAAAGAATTGAAATTTTACCTTGTATCTTTTCAGACCATAAGGCACTAAAGGTGGAACTCACTCTAACAAAAATGCTCAACCCCATCCAAAGGCATGGAAATTAAACAATCTTCTGTTGAATAACAGATGGGTGAAGGAAGAAATAAAACAGGAAATCATTAACTTCCTTGAGCATAACAACAATGAAGACACAAGCTACCAAAACCTGTGGGATACTGCAAAAGCAGTTTTGAGAGGAAAATTCATCGCTTTAGATGCCTACATTCGAAAAACAGAAAGAGAGCACATCAACAATCTCACAAGAGATCTTATGGAATTGGAAAAAGAAGAACAATCTAAGCCTAAACTCAGTAGAAGAAAAGAAATATCCAAAATCAAATCAGAGATCAATGAAATTGAAAACAAAAGAATCATTCAGAAAATTAATGAAACAAGGAGTTGGTTTTTTGAAAAAATAAATAAAATAGATAAACCATTGGCCAGACTAACTAGAAATAGAAAAGTAAAATCTCTAATAACCTCAATCAGAAACGATAAAGGGGAAATAACAACTGATCCCACAGAGATACAAGAGATCATCTCTGAATACTACCAGAAACTCTATGCCCAGAAATTTGACTATGTGAAGGAAATGGATCAATATTTGGAATCACACCCTCTCCCTAGACTTAGCCAGGAAGAAATAGACCTCCTGAACAGACCAATTTCAAGCACTGAGATCAAAGAAACAATAAAAAAGCTTCCAACTAAAAAATGCCCTGGTCCAGATGGCTTCACCCCAGAATTCTATCAAACCTTCAAGGAAGAGCTTATTCCTGTACTGCAGAAATTATTCCAAAAAACTGAGGAAGAAGGAATCTTCCCTAACACATTCTATGAAGCAAACATCACCCTGATACCAAAACCAGGAAAAGACCCAAACAAAAAGGAGAATTTCAGACCAATCTCACTCATGAATATAGATGCAAAAATTCTCAACAAATTCCTAGCCAATAGATTATGGCTTATCATCAAAAAAGTCATTCATCATGATCAAGTAGGCTTCATCCCAGGGATGCAAGGCTGGTTTAACATACGCAAGTCCATAAACGTTATCCACCATATTAACTGAGGCAAAAATAAAGATCATATGATCCTCTCAATAGATGCAGAAAAAGCATTTGATAAAATCCAGCATCCTTTTCTAATTAGAACACTGAAGAGTATAGGCATAGGTGGCACATTTCTAAAACTGATTGAAGCTATCTATGACAAACCCACAGCCAATATTTTACTGAATGGAGTAAAACTAAAAGCTTTTCCTCTTAGAACTGGAACCAGACAAGGTTGTCCTCTGTCACCTTTACTATTCAACATAGTGCTGGAAGTTCTAGCCAATACAATTAGGCAAGACAAAGAAATAAAGGGAATCCAAATGGGAGCAGAGGAGGTCAAACTCTCCCTCTTTGCTGAGGAGAGGATCTTATACTTAGAGAACCCCAAAGACTCAACCACAAGACTCCTAGAAGTCATCAAAAAATATAGTAATGTTCAGGATATAAAATCAATGCCCACAAGTCAGTAGCCTTTACATACACCAATAACAGTCAAGATGAGAAGCTAATTAAGGACACAACTCCCTTCACCATAGTTTCAAAGAAAATGAAATACCTAGGAATATACCTAACGAAGGAGGTGTAGGACCTCTATAAAGAAAACTATGAAATCCTCAGAAAGGAAATAGCAGAGGATATTAACAAATGGAAGAACATACCATGCTCATGGATGGGAAGAATCAACATTGTTAAAATGTCTATACTTCCCAAAGTTATCTACCTATTCAATGCCATTCCTATCAAAGTACCTACGTCGTACTTTCAAGATTTGGAAAAAATGATTCTGCATTTTGTATGGAACCGGAAAAAATCCCGTATAGCTAAGGCAGTTCTTAGTAACAAAAATAAAGCTGGGGGCATCAGCATACCAGATTTTAGTCTGTACTACAAAGCCATAGTGCTCAAGACAGCATGGTACTGGCACAAAAACAGAGACATAGACACTTGGAATCGAATTGAACACCAAGAAATGAAACTAACATCTTACAACCACCTAATCCTTGAGAAACCAAACAAGAACTTACCTTGGGAGAAAGACTCCCTATTCAATAAATGGTGTTGGGAGAACTGGATGTCTACATGTAAAAGACTGAAACTGGACCCACACCTTTCCCCACTCACAAAAATTGATTCAAGGTGGATAAAGGACTTAAATTTAAGGCATGAATCAATAAAAATCCTCAAAGAAAACATAGGAAAAACACTGGAAGATATTGGCCTGGGGGAAGACTTCATGAATAAGACTGCCATGGCAATTGCAACAACAACAAAAATAAACAAATGGGACTTCATTAAACTGAAAAGCTTCTGTACAGCTAAGGAGACAATAACCAAAGCAAAGAGACAACCTACACAATGGGAAAGGATATTTGCATATTTTCAATCAGACAAAAGCTTGATAACCAGGATCTATAGAGAACTCAAATTAATCCACATGAAAAAAGCCAACAACCCCTTATATCAATGGGCAAGAGACATGAATAGAACTTTCTCTAAAGATGACAGACGAATGGCTAACAGACACATGAAAAAATGTTCATCATCTCTATATATTAGAGAAATGCAAATCAAAACAACCCTGAGATATCATCTAACCCCAGTGAGAATGGCCCACATCACAAAATCTCAAAACTGCAGATGCTGGCGTGGATGTGGAGAGAAGGGAACACTTTTACACTGCTGGTGGGACTGCAAACTAGTACAACCTTTCTGGAAGGAAGTATGGAGAAACCTCAAAGCACTCAACCTAGACCTCCCATTCGATCCTGCAATCCCATTACTGGGCATCTACCCAGAAGGAAAAAAATCCTTTTATCATAAGGACACTTGTACTAGACTGTTTATTGCAGCTCAATTTACTGTTGCCAAAATGTGGAAACAGCCTAAATACCCACCAACCCAGGAATGGATTAACAAGCTGTGGTATATGTATACCATGGAATACTATTCAGCTATTAAAAAATATGGAGACTTTACATCCTTCGTATTAACCTGGATGGAAGTGGAAGACATTATTCTTAGTAAAGCATCACAAAAATGGAGAAGCATGAATCCTATGTACTCAATCTTGATATGAGGACAATTAATGACAATTAAGTTTATGGGGGGGGAAGCAGAAAGAGGGATGGAGGGAGGAGGGTGGGGCCTTAGTGTGTGTCACACTCTATGGGGGCAAGACATGATTGCAAGAGGGACTTTACCTAACAATTGCAATCAGTGTAACTGGCTTATTGTACCCTCAATGAATCCCCAACAATAAAAAAAAAAAAAGAAAATGAAAAAAAAAAAAAGAAAAGAAAATAACACATCCTCTGAAAATAAGACCTACTTACAGGAAAGATAAGACGTCCCTTGAAAATAAGACCTAGCGCATCTTTGGGAGCACATCTTAAAATAAGACACTGTCTTATTTTCAGGGAAACAGGGTAGCTTTAGGAATCCTTTTGCTTTAGCCTTTCTTTCCTTTATTCCATAGAGTGAGAGTACACACCATAAAATCTTAATCACATAAAAACATCTAATCTCAATTGAACACCAAATACTGAGCATTTGGTACGTAATACTTAGTGCCCTAACCTCATACTTAAGACGATTTCTTTTCTAACAATGTATTAATGATTCACATTAGTGAAAAAAAATACATAATTAATAATAAAATTGGATGAAGGGCATACTTACATGTAAATAAAAATTGTGTACCCTCTAACATTCTGAAATTAAAAATAAAGCTAACGGGTTGGCATATTGCAGGGTACTAGGACAGAAGTTTCTTCTCTATTCAGTGAAAATCAGTTTTGCTTTCCCTAATATAGATGTACATATCTTCTTTCTTTAAAATTTCAAAGATAAAAATCCCCATACACTCTATTTTCATTACACAGAGACTGAAAGCCTGCAATAATAGAGATGGTTTCTGGATATGAGATTGTAAATCCTAAAATGAAAGGGAAGAAAAAAGATAACAAAGTTATACAGTGGGTAGAGGGAAGGGGATTGGTGGGATTACACCAGCGGTGCATCTTACAAGGGTATATGTGAAACTTGGTAAATGGTCTGTGAAGCTAGTGAATGATGCCCCATGATTATATCAATGTACACAGCTATGATTAAATAAAAGAAAAAAGAAAAAAAAAAAGACATGAAACTATAAAAATACTAGAGGAGAGTGTAGGGAAAACCCTTGAAGAAATCGGGATGGGCGAGTATTTTATGAGGAGGACCCCCCAGGCAATTGAAGCAGCTTCAAAAATACACTACTGGGACTTGATCAAACTAAAAAGCTTCTGCACAGCCAAGAACACAGTAAGTAAAGCAAGCAAACAGCCCTCAGAATGGGAGAAGATATTTGCAGGTTATGTCTCCAACAAAGGTTTAATAACCAGAATCCACAGAGAACTCAAACGCATTAGCAAGAATAGAACAAGTGATCCCATCGCAGGCTGGGCAAGGGATTTGAAGAGAAACTTCTCTGAAGAGAACAGGCGTGCGGCCTTCAGACATATGAAAAAATGCTCATCATCTTTAATCATCAGAGAAATGCAAATCAAAACTACTTTGAGATACCATCTAACTCCAGTGAGACTAGCCTATATCACAAAATCCCAAGACCAGAGATGTTGGCGCAGATGTGGAGAAAAGGGAACACTTTTGCACTGCTGGTGGGAATGCAAATTAATACATTCCTTTTGGAAAGAGATATGGAGAACACTTAGAGATCTAAAAATAGATCTGCCATTCAATCCTGTAATTCCTTTACTGGGCATATACCCAGAAGACCAAAAATCACACCATAACAAAGATATTTGTACCAGAATGTTTATGGCAGCCCAATTCATAATTGCTAAGTCATGGAAGAAGCCCAGGTGTCCAAGTGCCCATCAATCCACGAATGGATTAATAAATTGTAGTATATGTACACCATGGAATATTATGCAGCCTTAAAGAAAGATGGAGACTTTACCTCTTTCATGTTTACATGGATGGAGCTGGAACATATTCTTCTTAGTAAAGTATCTCAAGAATGGAAGAGAAAGTACCCAATGTACTCAGCCCTACTATGAGACTAATTTAGGGTTTTCACATGAAAGCTATAACCCAGTTACAACCTAAGAATAGGGGGAAGGGGGAAAGGGAGGGGAGGGAGGGGGAAGGTGGGTAGAGGGAAGGGGATTGGCGGGATTACACCAGGGGTGCACCACCAGTGTTGGTATTTACACATGTATCTTCCAGTTCAAGACTCTGTGAAGCTAGTGAATGATGCCCCATGATCATATCAATGTACACAGCCATCATTTAATAAAAAAAAAAAGAATCCCTTTATGGTTTATTTTAAATTAAGTGTGTTGGTAACAAATTCTCCCAGTTTGTTTCTCTATAAATATCTTCATTTTGTTTTTATTACAGTTTCCAGCAAAATTTTTGTGATGTGGCCAGGTTTTCGTCCTTTGTATTTATACCGCTTGTGTTTTCCAAAGCTTTTTCCCTCTTGCCTTGATATCTTTTAACAGTCTTAGGAATTTCTTGCCCCAGTGACTGAAAACCTGGCTCTCGACCCATGTGCTCCTTCTGTAGTTCCTACTCCACGTTATGCCTTTTCATTTTGTTCCATACTCATCTAGTACCCTTCTCTGAATTTTCTCTCCACTCTTGAGCATGTGTATTTCCCAAAGAACCAATTTCTGGCTTTATTGGCTTTTCTTTTTTTAATTTCTTTTCTATTACAATGCTTTCTGATTTTACCTTTAGGATTTCAACCTTTACTTGTATTTGGTTTAACCTTTTCTTGCTTAAGAAAGTGTTGTTTTCAACGGTATTATACAATTTCTTACATAAAACAGGCGCTTACAAGGGTACACTTCCATTTCTTCTCTCTTTTCAGTTGACATGCATTTTTAAGATATGTTATTTTTTTCCTTTGATGTCCTTTTAAACATTTTAATTGGGAAAAAAGTCTTTCATCAACAATGTATTTACTGTTCCCAGTGCTCTCCATTGCTTTGTCTAGACTGAAGTTTCTGTTTATCATTTTAATTCCACCTGGACATGTTCCCTTTACGTGTCTTTGGTGCAAGTTTGCTGGTGATAAATATCCTCAGCTTTCAGTTGTCTGAAAATATTAATTTTCTTTTATTTTTGAAAGATGCATTCCCAGTATATATTAGATGTGGAGAGTGTTTTTGTTTTTCTCTCATGGCATTTTAAAGATATGCCTTTAAATATCTTTTGGATTTTGGTTTCTCTAATTTCTGGTAAGAAGTTTATAATAATTCCCATTGTTTTCCTATGATTTTTATCCTGCTATTTTATTACAGCTTTTTAGTAATTTGATGATGACATTTGTTGGTGTGCTTTTCATGTTTTCATTAGGTTTCTCCTTCTTAGTTTTTGTTTTATTTTTTATTATTTATTTATTTTGGATGTAGTTGTCATCATTGTTGTTTGGGGGGCCCGGGCTAGATACGAACCTGCCAGCTCTGGTGTATGTGGCTGGCTCCTTAGTCTCTTGAGCTATAGGTGTCAAGCCATGTTTTATATTTAATATAAGGGCTTATATCTTTTTGTATCAAATGTGAAATATTTTAGTGATTATATTTTCAAATATTTTTCTGTTTCTTCTTCTTTTCAGAAATCCAATTGCATGTATATAAGAATATTTGACAACTCACAAAGCCCCCATTAATATTGTTTTGTCTATTCTTTGTGCTGTATTTTAGGTACTTTCTAGTTCGTTCTTTCTTTCTTTCTTTCTTTCTTTCTTTCTTTCTTTCTTTCTTTCTTTCTTTCTTTGATACAGATTCTCACTCTGTCACCCTGGGGAGAGTGCCATTCATCACAACTCACAGCAACCTCAAACTCTTGGGTGTAAGCAATTCTCTTGCCTCAGCCTCCCAAGTAGGTGGGACTACAGGCACCTGCCACTACGCCCCTTACTTTTTCTATTTTTAGTAGAGACAGGGTCTCCCTCTTGCTCAGACTGCTCTGGAACTCCTGAGCTCAAGCAATCCTTCTGCCTCAGCCTCCCAGAGTGCTAGGATTACAAGCATAGCCACTGCTCTGGGCCAGTATTTTCTATTTCTATGTCATTAAATTCACTGAACTCTTTTTTCCTCCAGTGTCTGACTGTTCAGATTTTATATATTTTCTTTCTAGTCAGTATTATCCACATCTCTTGCTTCTTTTTATATGTGCCAATTAGATACTATGTATTATGAGTTTTACGTTGCTGAGTGCTGGATTTTGTTTCATTCTCTTTAAGTACTTTGGAATTTGTTCTAGAAGGCAATTAAGTTATTTGTAAACAAATTTGATCATTTAGAATAGTATATATGTATGTATGTGTTTGAGTGGGTTTCAGCCCACCATGATTCAACACCATGGTTTCAATATCACTCAAGGCTGGCTGATGGAAACACAATTTCTAACCTCCCATGAGGTGTGAAAACTTTTTAGATTTAACTTTCCCAGTAGTTCTCCCCCACCCCCTGGAATTTGTTTTCTTATATATGCAAGCTGTAGAGTTTCACCTTATGCATGCATAGATTCCTATTGGACCATATTGATTTCTGAAGTTCTTTCTCACATAGCTCTGAACTCTCTCATACTCTGCCCTGTTAATTCTGGCACCCTCAGCCTTCTCTTTCTCTAAGCACTGTCCCTTCACACAGAAAGACTGCTAAGCTCTTTTTTGTGACCTTTTCTTATGTTAGGGACCAAAATTACCTTCATGCAGAAAGCTAATTGCAGGGTTTAGCTCATTTGTTTTCATTCTCTCCATAGTCACAATTCTATAGCTATTTTCCAATATCTGAAAATAGTTGTTTTGTGTATTTTTTAAATTTTTCCTATTGTTTAAATCAAGAGAGTAAATTCACGCACCACCACCAGTGTTGGTATTTACACATGTATCTTCCAGTTCGAGACTCTTCTGTTCAGCTGTATCTCTATGCTGTTAAAACCTTCTGTTTAGTAATCACTTCCAATAATTTTATTTTATAGTTCTAGAATATTTATGCAGTTCTTGTTCATTGATTATGTTTTGTGTGAAGTATTCAGGAGAGTTTTTATTTTCTTAAAGGTATTATTCAAAGATACCTTAAAGTTGCGTGTCTTAATTTCAGTCTTACATCATTCATGGGACCTCTCTCTTAAGATTGTGTTTTCTTTCTGAGATTCTGTTAATTTTCTTCTGTCTCCTAACATGCATGATCATTTTAAAAACTGAACTCTAAATACAAAAAAAGAAGACTTCAGAGTTCTGTATGATGTCATAATATTTTCTTCAAGCAGGAAATTTGAGTAGGATAGATCTTCTTTATCTTATTAGGAATTGAGGTTATTAGAGACTGGGTTTTAAAATTTGTGAAGGCTAATTTATTTCTGACTCGGCCTTTCTTTTGAAATATATCCCTTCCAGGTTCTCAATTCTAAACCTAGGGTTTATTCAGGGTCCCTCCTGCTTTGTGGGACTTAACCTCCTATTTTTGCCTTCCTAGCATTTTAAATCTGCAAAAATAAATAAAATAAAATACCAAAAAACAATAAAATGCTTATTCTCCTTGACTTCAAGTTCTCCAGTCTCATGAAGTTTAGAAATCTTCGAATTCCTCAAGGGAAAATGTAACTGAGTATCAATTTCACCTCAGTGTATTTCTTCTTCTCTTAAAACCGTCATCTTTTGGTTTCTCTACAATGACTTAAAATAGCTACTTTTGTATTTCATGCAGCTTTTGCATTTTTCTTCATGCAAAATGTGTTCTGATAACAGGATTCTTTATCATAAGTTAAGAAAAGTAATCAGTATATATTTTATAGCCTTTTGGGCTATAAGATATTTTTATATGTGACATATCTTTTACTAGATTATGAGTTTCTTACAGTCAGGCCTCTTGGCTCATCATCTTTGTTTGTTCAGGGGCTGTAAGGATACACTAATTATTAAGATTTTCAGTTAAAGCCCTCATGCCTATCCCGGCCTCCCCCAGAAGTCCTTCTCTGCCTACTCCGGGCCTCTCTACCCACCGCTTTCCTGCATCCTAGTATTGTCTTCTTGTTCTAGCCCCTGATATGTCCCTGATATTCTTAAAACACTTTTAAAATACTTCACAAAAATTTTTTCTTGCCTGACTCTAATCAAGTGTGATCACAGATATCTGATCATACTTTAGCAAATATATTCTCAATGTTCTGTGTCAGACTGATTCTTTGAGAAGAGTCGGTACTGTTTCTCTCTTCCTCAGACAGACTGTGAGCCTCTTGACAGCGAAGCTGTCTCTTAACATACATTCCCTCACTGACATGAGTTCAGCACACGTATAACAACAGGAGTTTGATACATGTGGACTTGGTCATCTATGAATCTCACACAGGAGACTAAATAATTTTTAGCTGAATGGGAATCATAGGCTTCTTGTTTGACTGATTCCTAAACCATTATAATAAGAAAATATGGGCGGCACCTGTGGCTCAGTCGGTAGGGCGCCGGCCCCATATACCGAGGGTGACCGGTTCAAACCCGGCCCCGGTCAAACTGCAACCAAAAACTAGCCGGGCGTTGTGGCGGGCGCCTGTAGTCCCAGCTACTCAGGAGGCTGAGGCAAGAGAATCGCTGAAGCCCAGGAGTTGGAGGTTACTGTGAGCTGTGTGAGGCCACGGCACTCTACCGAGGGCCATAAAGTGAGACTCTGTCTCTACAAAAAAAAAAAAAGAAAATATGATTGTTAAATTAAAGCAATGCCTTCCAACCCATGACATGAACTTGAATACTTATTGTGCAACTGAGAAATACATTAGCAGAGTTTTGCAAACTATTTTGAAAGAATATATTGCACATCATTCGAGATTTAAATTCAAAGTAGGTCAGAAAAAAAAAAGAAAAGTTAATATTTTTCTCAGGACAAAAAATATAAATACATTGCACATATTATTATAAAATTCCTCATTTTTATCACCTTGAATTTGTTCTAGAAAACATTGCTTTTAAGTTATCATTCTAAATGTTATCAATAAAGAAAGTTCTGTTTAAGGCTTTACCACAAAATTGTTAATTTCACCAATAATATAAGCACAATGGAGACTTTTTCATCATTAACCTAATCTTTCATGAATGCTTGCATTTATTTTCCTACCCCTAGAATCTGTTTTCTAGTTAGAAGATAACTACCTTTTAATAGAACTTGATGGTAATCTCTGAGGGGAAGTGATATCTGGAACCGTTAGTCTTTACGTTTAAGCATTCAAAATCACAGTAAAAAAGTCTTAAATCAGCAATTACACTTAACAAACATGTAAGTAGACACATGGAGTGTAAAATAGCAGCATCATTCTTTCCCCATTTGCAAATACTGGTTGAAGTGCTTGCTGCTGCATTTAACAATCAGAATGCTGGAATGTTCTGGAGCTACTACAATTCCACCTTTATATATTCAAATAAAGACATATGGAATTTTTTAAATTTTGTCAGTCTTTAAAGAACAGCAAATATGCCCTTTTGGAGTGTCACTGTTATCTAATTAAGCATCTTTTCCTGATATAAATTAAAAAATAACAAAAGCTAAAAGATAAAACACCTGAACAAAAACATGCTCAATCCAACTAGTAAACAAAGAGAGAGAGAAAGGAAAAGAAAAAGGGAAAAAAGTCAACATGGCACAGTAGGAGAATAAAGCTTCTGGGAAAAGAAAGCAAAGCTGTGTGACAGATGGAAAGGTCTCAATGGATGAATGGTACTACTACAAATAAAGAGCGGGCAGCCAGAGGGAATCAAATAATGATTATGGAAGAAAAATGAGGGTTAAAAAAGATGAAAAGAATGTTTTGACTCAAGCTAAGGATTCTATGTTAATAAAATTTCTTATTTTTTAAATATATTTCATTACACATCAATGAAAGATAGAAAATAATTCATGTCAAATCAGGTAGACAGCTGACAAGTAAACCAGTATGGACAATGTAAAAAGCTCGACGTGTCCTTGGAGAGGAAGGAATGCATTCCACAATTTGTACTGGCATGCCCCCAAACCTGAACAGATTACTTTCTGACGATCAATATCTGTAACCACCAGAGGCCTGTTAGAGAGTTTTTAAAAAATCAGCTTCAAAGAGACTTGGTCCCCAGCTTACGTTTTATTTTTGCCAGTGGGTGCTGAGGTAAGAGTTTTGGACAAGGCTCATTTTTCTTCTCTTTATAGGGCTGTGTATTGAATATGAAGTGCACTCGCGTGTTCTCGGGTCCTAGTCAGCTGGACTCTGACCCTGTTTACAGATGCTGTGAAAGAGGACCAGCTTCCCTCACCAGCTTGCAGCCACCTGCATACATTCAACTCAGTAAGAAATTCTAGCTACTCTTTAGCTAGGCTTTCAATAGTGGGTGTGGAGTTATCAATTTGGTTTAAGCCTAATGTTAAATGAAGTATTTTCTTGAGTATTTTCTTTTGAATTAAGTGGTGTTATAGTTACTTTACTGGAAAACTCAGAACACTTCTTCCCTTTCCATTTCTTTAATAGGCTCAAATATTAGTGAATCAAAGCAACGGTTTTTCCTAACATCTCTTTGCCCATCATGAAATATTTAAAATATCTACTTATAAGAGTGTACCAAATTAAAAACAAACATCAAACAAAACACACAAATGCCCTGTGTTCTACCAATTATAGAACACTGAACACAATCTAGAACACCTCTTTCCAAAATATAATTCATAGCACACTAGCTTGAGACACCCTCCTATTACATTTTACATGGTAAGTTACCTTTGGGGATTCTGTAAATTCCTACCAGGCTTTTAGCAACTGACACACCTCCCAAGTGAATAACTGAAAGGTCTTATAGAAAATGATCCTACTTCGCTTTGTTCAACCAAGAATGTCTCAAATCCATTTGAATCAAAGCTATTTAAAATCCTACAAACCTTAATGGTCCATATATCTGGTGCGGTTTGCCAAAATTCAACCTTTAGCTTCACTCAAGTCCATCTGACCATTTTCCTCTTGGCTAAAATATTTTTTCCTGATATTGAAGATGAAAAGTACCCCTGAAGAGGAACAGAATGCTATTTCTCCTATATCTCATTTAATATCCAGAACCTGCCTCTTTAAATAAAGGTTCCCAGGGTAAAGTGTGATGAAGAGGGAAAGAATCCCCTTACCATAAGGAACGATTCTGCACCACTCTGCCCAAAATCTCTCCACCCCATGTAACAGTGCTATTAAAAGCAAACTCGAGAATGATGGATGAATATAACTGTAGCTTTTAATCACAAAGCTCTAGCTTTTCAATAGTGTTGGTAGGTATAGGGAATAGTGAAACTATTGGACACGTAGATGGATTAGGAAAGGTTCTGAATTAGTTGTCCGAGAAACTTCAAAACAGAAAGCTGATTAATGCACAAAATGCAAGTGAACTCTTATAATTAATCTTAGAAGCATATAAGCATAATACTGGGATAATGATATTTAAGTCAATTTTAGAGGTGCCATGTTTGAAAAACAGAACATTTTAAAAGTTCCAAATTATTTTATGCTTTATCATTTATATTGTTATTTCCAAAAGACATTCAGGAAAAATGTATCAAATAAAGTTAATTTCTGGAACAGTGAATATTACATTTCATGCTTGCATATTCCCAGTAAAAATTATCATAATAAAGGTTCTGAGAAGTCCTGCACTACAGAAGTGTTTTACATTTTGCTTAATTCAGTTTTTCTCCAACCTTTGACTAGACAGCCACATTCACATAATAAGTCCATTGATAATATCACAGGATTTACTTTGGGATATAGTTTCCATAGTTTCTTAGATTATGTTCATAAAGCTACAGAGATGCCGAAAAGTTTACAATTCTTGGAAGAGTGACAAGTGGTAATATATTAAAGCAGTATTTCTCAAAGCATGATTCAGAAAGCCTTAGCTTTCTCAAAGGTACTTTCAGAGAATCCACAAAGTCAAAGATCTTTAATAATACTAACATCTCCTTTGCCTTTGCACTGTTGTTATTTTACAGATATACAGAGCCTGCACAATATGTAATAATGTCATCACCCTGACAGATAATAAAAATGGTACTTGGATATTTTATATGTTTACAATGCTTAGTTTTGATTTCTAATACAAATCAAGATTGTTGGATATAACCCACGTAAACAAAAGTTCTTTGGAATGCTCAACACCTTTTAAGAGTAAAAGGGGGCTCTAAAAACAAAAGGTTTAATAACTATTTTAAAGTAAACATAGGATTGCTAGATCGAATGGTAAGTCTAGCTTTCCTTCTCTGAGGACTCTCCATACTGTTCCCCACGAAGATTGTACCAGTTTCCAGTCCCAACAACAACACATAGACATTCCTTTCTCTCTGTATCTCTGGTGGGATCACTTTTTAATAAAAGCCATTCTGACAATGGTAATGTGATATCTTATTGTGGTTTTAATTTGCATTTCCCCCATGGTTAGCGATATTGAGCATTATGTCATAAGTTTATTGGCCATTGGTCTGGCTTCTTTTGAAAATCTTCTGTCCATGTCTTTTGCACGTTATTCAATGCAATGTTTTGTTTGTTTGTTTGTTTTCTTGCTGATTCACTTGAATTCTTTGTAAGTTCTGGTTATTAGTCCTGTACCGGATTACAGTACATGAATATTTTGTCCCGTTCTATAGGTTTTCTGATTGCTCTGTTAATTGTTTCCTTAGCTGTGCAGAAGCTTCATAGTTTAATCAAATCTCATTTATTTAGATTTGTTGTTGCTGTGATTGTCACGGGGGATCTCTTTCATAAATTCTTTGTCTAGGCCAATATCTAAAAGAGTTTTTTCTACATTTTCCTGTATTTCCTGGTGAGAGTTCGGGGTCCTTTTTCATTTTTTGTATGTGGAAAAAAAGTCTTTCTATAAAAAACAGAGCTAAACATGAATGTTTATGCAGCATGATTCACAATTGCAAAGATGTGGAATGAACTCAAATGCCCATCAATTCATGAATGAATTAACAAAATGTGTTGTATATATATTTACTACGGAATACTACTCAACCATAAAAAGAATGAATGAATGGCTTTTGCAATAATTTTGATGGAACTGGATACCATTATCAACAATGAAGCATCTCAAGATTAAAAAAAAAATCTGCATGTATTCATTATTAAATTTAAACTAATCTATGAGTTCACAGGAAATAAAACTCAGTAGAAGAAAGCAAGGGTGATAGGGAGGAGAGGCGGGGCAGAAAACTACCTAAGGGGTACAATGAACACTATTTGGCAATGGGCACACCTACATATACAGCCGTGATTCATCATGCATTATAAAAATTATCCAAATGTAAGGGGGTATGAATGTAACAAAAAACATTTGTACTACCTTACTACTTTGAAATGTAAAAAATAAGGTAAACAGAGGTTTGGGTGCCTTCTAAAGAAGTGGAGAACCTATCATACAGGCTGAAACTTTAAACTCAAAGGCTACTTCTTTTTCTTTCTATCTTTCTTTGAGACAGAGTCTACTTTGTCACCCTGGGTAGAGTGCCATAGCATCATAACTCCCAGCAACCTCAAACTTTTGGGCTCAAGTGATCCTCTTGCCTCAGCTTCCTGAGTAGCTGGGAGCCCAACAGAACACCCAGCTATTTTTTAGAGACAGTGTCTCCCCCTTGCTCAGATTGGTGTCAAACTCGTGAGCTCAAGCAATCCACCTGCCTTGGCCTCCCAGAGTGCTAGGATTACAAGCATGGTCCACTGCCTCCAGCCTTCAAAGGCTACATCTTGATATTTTTATAGCCTCTTGATTGATGAGAGAAGATATTCTATGTATTCTATGATCTATTACTGACCAAGGTAATCTTTAGCACTTCCAACATGACAATGAATTCTATTAGTGCAAAACTGAACATAGCATTGGTATGAGCAAAGAATGAAAAATAGTTTATCTACTATTACTTTAGTATTATATTTCATGTCTGGGACTGAGCCTGGTATATTGATATGAACTAAATAGCTTGTACTCTGACTTTTGGGAGATAAAATGTCTATTAATTTAATTATAGATACAAAAATATGTCTGAATCTACACCCATAGTTCTTTAAAATAACAACTCATTTCTAGGCACAGTATGCACACCTATAGTCCCAGCTACTCAGGAAGCTGAGGAGGGAGAGTGCTTGAGCCTAGGAGTTTGAGGCCAGCTTGAGCAACATAGTGAGACTGTCTCTTAAAAAATAAACTAATTAATTTAAAAATAAAAACTCATGTAAAATATAAATTAAAAAAAAAAAACTACAAGAAAAATAGACTGATTTGTCTTACATAATTTCTCACTTGAGCCCAATTGGGGATGGTCTAGCCAGACTTTTGAGATATCATGCTATATTTTTGAACAGTGGGCATGCACATGAAGCAACATACTATGTGAAGTAAAGGTAAGTTTTTCTGTCCATTATTTTCAAATAACCTAACATGAATCACTAACAACTATATTCTCCTTTTAGACGGGTCATCTGTTTCCTGGACATGAGCTTTCCTACTAAGACTTCTACTTACAAATTTCTTACACATATCAGATAGATAAAGTCTATGCTCAGATATGATCGGACAACACATGGAAAGCCACAGAAAGGGGAGTATCACATAAAAACTCTATTGACTATACCAATACTGAGAGATCATTTATTTGAAAAATGTTAAGTAAATACCATTGCATGTCAAACATTAGGTGACCCTCTAGGCACATACTAATGATTCACATGGGCAAGGGCCCTGCCTTCACTGGGTTTTGATTGAGGAGATATTCACAAATGAGATCGAATGTCAGAGGCATGCTATACTATTACCTGAATAAGAAGTGAGATGTAGAGCCATTAAATAACTCCAATGGGGTCACATAGTGGTGAAGTCATGAAGCTTAGAAAAAGAAACCAAAAGAGAATTGGATAGATATAATTAAGAATAGAATATCAAGGGGCACTTCAAAGGGATATTTAGAGATTCAGATATTTACAAAATTGAATCCTGAATAATCTTCACCTTTCTAATTTGTAATTAGACTTTGGTACCCAAGGGTAATCTGGAAACGGTTCCTCTTAGAAAGCCTAGTTGTAAAGCTCTCCCCAGATTCCCAGGAACCTAGCCATGTAGTTCAGATGCCTGAATTCCTTATTAAAGATTTTTCCCCAGTAAGTCTAACATTACTTGAAATTTCTATTTGTTGGCCCTAGATGGTTCCCGCTATATCACTGGCTAATCCCAAACCCACTCTGGTGAAAAGTAAAAAAAGGCAAAATGGAAGACTTACTCTTATTTCATTGTGCCTAACCTGTTCTGGAAGTAAGCAGATTTTATACATCACTTTGCAAGGGATCTGGTTTCAGAGTTATTTTCTATTTGTATATTTGATGTAACAAAGTCAAGTAGGATATTATGAACTCTCTCCATGAACCCATTCTCAGTTCACTGCATATACTAATTAATCCAGCAGTGTTCAAGTTGTAGGTATCTCTATATACCCATTGATAAATAATGCAACATACATACTTTGAAACAAAAGAATTCTACTCCAACTATTCTCTACTTAACCAAAATGTCATTGGTTAATAGAATAAAGAAATAAAAGAAATCCTTAAGCATATCTTCTCTGAAGTAGTATACATGGACTCCTCCTTAAAAAATTTAATAAGCATAGATTAGATGATCAGGAATCATCATATTAAAGAAATAGTGGTAGGAGAATCAAAGTGGCTGACTCAAGAAATTGCTTGTGGGGGCACCACAGAGGAATGAAAGAGTTTCAGATAAAGGAAAGGGAGGAATGGGCACAGCTCAGGTGTAGTTCAGAGGAAGAAGGGCTGGAGCCTGCCAGGGACTCCAACATGGAAAATTTTAAAGCAGAACAGGAAAGGGAAAAGAAGATATCAGCAAGGATCAAATCCAGAGAGGCTCAGAGCCCCGTGAGGAGTGAGGGGGAGATTTCCTTTCTTCTTCCCACACACCTTTTGTAATCAGTGGACTACAGAGTTATTCAGAAGCTTTTCCACCTGTACTAATCCTGGCACTGCTGCAACCACTGAATTGTGTAGAGCACTAGCATGATCCCAGACTCCCAAACAGCCTTCCTTCCAGGGAAAGTGACTGGAAGAGCCAGGGTCTCAGCTGTCTTCCACTCAGACTCTTTTCCCTCACTCTTGCTTCCCTTCCCACTGCAGCCAGAAAGGCAGATTGAGACTTTCAGGAATGGTCACCTCTCATCAGCTGCAGCACCCTCCATTCTAAGGTTTCCACAGCAAGTGGGCCTCATACCTTTCCCCCCTGAAAATCTGCAGTGGAACCAGGGGTGCCCAGTCTGGCAGTTCCTTGCCTGGTGGCACTTCTGGAGACACATGCCAGAGGGTCAGACACAAAGTCCGATCCCATGCCCTCAGGATTCCAGCGTTGCTAGGGGCCATAAGGGAGAGACGTGAGAGTTTGACTCAGAAGGCAAAGGAGCCCACGTCAGCAGAACTGATGATAGAATACAGTATGGACCTCAGCCAGGCAGTCTGGTGGAGATCCCCATCTCTCCACAGGAAAGTCACGCTGTCAGACAGGGGCAGGCCCCCCATGTGAAGCTCCTGGCCTGGGGTTCAGTGATGCCTTTGCTCATGAGTGTGTCACACTGGATCACCTTATGAAAGCAGACACTGGAGGGAGACTTTCAGGGCAGGGGTAGCAAGAAAAGGGCAGAGCTAATGCCTGACAACCAGTGGGTAAATTACAGATGGCCTCTCCCCCACAAGCAGACTTTCCAGTTGGGAAAGGCTGCTTCAGCCCTTCTTCTGGAAACTTCTGTCAGAAGCCTTGGAAAGGATGGATGAGTTTGCTGAGACTTTGCAGAGCCTTCTAAGCTCACTCAACAAAACCCTACCAGCCTCCCTCCTCCATACATCCTTGCTGTTGTGGAAAACAAGCAATCCCCTGGGAGCTACAGGGCTCCTTCAATTACCTGGGGCATTCAAGTGCTTCTCTTAAGGGGCTAGGGCCTATACAGGAACCAAAGAATGTCTCTGCACTTGGTTCTTTTCTGCAAGTATCAGCCACTGACAGCAAGAGCAACTGCACAGCTCAGTACAGCATCCACAGCTCAGGGTGTGGCTGATTCTTACTCACAAGCACCACTCACCATTTCAGAAATTAAGCTGGGGGGTCCCAATGTAATTCACACTTCTGGGAAGAAGGGAAGACAACAAAATAGGAGCAACCTGAGGGGCACTGTTTTTTAGGATAAGAATAAAAGTTGCAAGGCTGCTCTCTCCTCCACTGCAGTCCTCTGGGTTGACTGGGGAACTGCTCAAAGTCTGTGTAGAGACATTCCACTGGAGGTATAGAAGAGATCTAGGGGCTGGAAATCCTGTGTTTCCACAACTGATGCCATCTTGATCACTCCCATGTATGGAGCCAGGTCCACTTGAGACTCAGCCCTCCAGCAATAGCCTTTGCATCATCCCCTCTGGTCAGGGGTGGAGGGCAGGCAGAACAGAAGCTACACTATGTTGTGCTCTGTAACTGAGGAGTGAGTATGCCTCTTCGCCTATAGGAGAACCTGAGCAGAGGAGGAGCTTCTGATGCACAGACACCACTCACAAAGCCTTTTATGGCAGCCTCAGGGGGTCATAGGTTCCTAGGTGGGTGGGGAGGAATTGGTCAACCAGCAACTCTAGCCCACCTATACTTACACAACTGAACATCAACAGTTTCACACTAGTGGAACAGCCCTCCCTATGTTGTGCTACCAAAATCCCCAGAGCCAGCTCTGAAGGCCTTGCTATGCCTGAGCCCAAGGTTCTCCCCTGTAACTCTGGGTTCCCACTAGATCTATGATACGACACCTGAGATTCCAGAGTTGATCCTGGACCCCAAGACCCCACCAGCGAGTCCCCATTACTGCTACTGGGCTGGTGGAACCTCACCAAAGTTCAATACTTCAGTCAGGGTCCCCCATCCTCCAGTAGCCATTACTCCTGGACCTGGAGTAAATGCCCTCTGCCCAGTCAATCAAACCACTGCCTAAATAGACTTACCCAGCTACCACTCTCATCTTCACTGGGTGATACAGGTGAAGCAACTACCCACAACAGCTACCAAGAAAAGGATCTCAAGAAGCTCTCAGCACCAACTCCAAAAATGAGCCAGAAATGTTCCTCTGCCCCACACGGAAGATCATCCAGCATTGGCTTCAACTGTGTCAATTACAGGGAAGTGGATTAAAACATAACAGCTGTTCTGTCAGATATCCTTGTACCCACCCTTCCTATGATTGTTCAACACTTCAGAGTAAGATACAAAAGCTCTGTCTAGGGTCCTTCCCTCCCCTAATTAAACAGAAAAATTTCAAGCAAAGGATAACAATAATCCTGCAATCCTATTAACCTAGAGTAGATAGAGAAGGAACCAGATGAGAAGAAACTAGCAAAAGAACTCTGGCAACATGAAAAAACAATATAGTTTGATGCCTCCAAGGGAGACAAGTGAGCTACAATAGTGAACTAAATGAAATGAAGAAAAAAATATGTAAATGATTGATGAAACAAAAAGTTGGTTCTATGAAAAGATAAATAAAAGTGACTTCTTGCTCTTGTTAGTCTAACCAAGAACAGAAGCGAAAAAAAACAAAACAAAACAAATAAGCTCAATAAGAAATGAAAAAGGAGACTTGACAACTAATACCACAGAAAATGCAAATCATCATCTGTAAATACCACAAAAATCTCTATGCACATAAACAAGAAGATGTAGAGAAAACAGACAAATACATGCAAACATACAATCTTTGAAGACTTAGTCATGAAAAATCAGAACTCTTTAATAGCCTAATAATGAGCAGTGATATTGAAACATTAATAAAACATCTCCCAACAACAAAACAACAAAAGCCCTGGAGCAGATGTATTCACACCCAAATTCTACCAGACCTACTGAAAAGATCTGGTACCTATACTACAGAAATTATAGAATAATTTCTTCTCCATAATATTGAAAAGGAGAAAATTCACCCCAACTCATTCTATGAAGCAAGTATCACCTTAGTACCAAGCAAGAAAATGCCACAACAAAAAAAAGGAAAACTGCAGACCAATATCCCTTATTAATATAGATGTAAAATCCTCAATAAGTACTACCAAAATGAATTCAGTAGAATGTCAAAAAATAATCCACCAGGACAAAATGGGCTTCATCCTAGAGATGCAAGAATGGTTCAACATATGGAAATCAAAAAATGTAATTCATCGCATAAACAGAAGCAAAAATGAAGACCATACAAACATCTTAATAGAGGCACAAAAGCATTAAACAAAACCCAGCACCCTTTCTTCATAAAAACCCTCAACTAACTAGGCACAGAAGGAACATATCTCAATATTTAAAAAGTCACATGCAACAAACCCACAGCCAACATCAGGCTGAATGGGGAAAAAGTTGAAAATATTTTCTCTAAGGACTTTAACAATACAAGGGTGCTCACTGTCACCACGACTATTCTACACAGTTCTTGAAGCCCTAACCACAGCAAACATGGAAATGTAAGAAATTAAGGATATCCAAATTGGAAAAGAAGAGGTCAAACTATTGCTTTTCACTGATGACATAATTTTGTACCTGGAAATCCCCAAAGACTCATGAAGAGATTCGGGGAATTGATAAATAAAATCAGAACAATCCCAGTATACAAAGTCAATGTATATAAATTAGTGTTGTTTCTATATTGCAGAAAGAATCAAGCTGGGAGTCAACTCAAAGATACGCTACCATTTACAATAGCTAAAAAAAAAGCCTAGAAATACACTTAACCAAGCAGGCAAAAGATCTCTATAAGCTGAACTATGAAATACCCTGTTTCCTCGAAAATAAGACAGTGTCTCATATTAAGATGTGCTCCCAAAGATGCGCTAGGTCTTATTTTCAGGGGACGTCTTATGGTCCTGTGATTAGGTCTTATTTTCGGAGGATGTCTTATTTTCGGGGAAACGTGGTACTAAGGAAATAAATAGCTGAAGATGTTAAAAAATGGAAAAACATCTATGCCTGTGGCTGCTGAAAAAATAGTAGTTTATTTTATATGGCGTCAGAAAAAAAACTCAAATAGCCAATACATTACTTAGAAATAAAAACAAATAAGGAGGTATCACATTGCCAGACTTTAGATTATACTATAAATCTAGTGATCAAAACAGCATTGTCCTTACTTAGATTTCTTCTGTAGCTTTGCAGAAAAGACATATGAAGGTGGAAATAAAGGCAGGAAGACCATTTAGCAGGTTGTGCAATTATTTCACTGAAGTAGATCTAACAAATGGGAAGCATTCCTTCTTACCTGTTTGCTTATGCATTTAACCCAATTTGAAGCTCCCCCATCACTTTCAACACCTACCCTCTTAGGAGAGAGATAGGCAGGGAGGCCAATAGGGGAATTAAAATAGCAAATTACACAATTATTGATAATAAATTATTGGTTACTCACACTAGAACCTCATTTAAAAATTTTAATAGGTTTTCACAAAATAATTAACAAAACTAAAGGCAAAGCTAAAAATTAAGAGTTAAATGATTTTTGGTGAAATGGATAGGTAAAAAGTTTTAAATTATAATTTGCATTAAAGAATTAAAGAGATAAATCATTTATAAGATACAAGCAAGCTATAAAAGATAGCTTTTGTAAAATAAACAAGTTCTTAATATAAAATAGCATGAATATCCAAATATAATTTCAATAGAAGTAAACATATCAGTCTAATCTCTGAAATAGGTCAGTCTACAAATCTTATTCCCTGCAGTCATCTTCTAGACTTAAAAAAGGAAAGAAGGAAATATGGAAAGAAAGAAGGGAGGGAGGGAAGAAGAGAAGGAAGGGAGGGAGGGAGGCAGGGAAGAAGGAAGGAAGGAAGGGTGGCTGGAGGAAGGAACTTTTGATCTCCCCACTATATACCAAGTGAAGGACATAGTTTACAGGAAGCCAGGCCACCCTGACCAGGTGGCTTATATCACCACCTGGCAGGTTGTGATGGAACAGCCCCACTCCCTGGCTGAAGCCCTTCCTCCCTCCAAGCCCCGAGGTCCTCACCCTGAAGGAGAAACCAGGGAAGCACCCAATCAAGCCTTCAGCTCCCTTTATCCAGTTCTCCCACCTGCCTCTGAGCCTCAGGAAGAAATGCTTCTGTTGAACCCTCCACCATACCAAACCATGGTGGGTGGAGAGGCCGAGGCAGTAGGAGCCACAGGGGGTGGGGGGCGGGGTGGGGGTAGGGCCCTAACACAAGGGAAAGAACTGAAAGAGAAAGGGCCAGCTCTGTTCCTGACTCTACAGTCCTTCCTCTTCAAGCCATAGGGCCTCCTGATGTACAGGACGCCAAAATGTTGTCTATTGGCCGTTCTCAATGAGTGACCTTTATAATTGGAAAATGCAAACACCACCATTCTCAGAGAAGCCTAGTGCTTTAATCAATTTGTTAGATTCCATCCTATTCACACATCAACCTATCTGGGATGATTGTAGTCAACTCCTCTAGATCCTCTTTACCACTGAAGAAAGAAAGAGGATCCTGGCGGAGGCTCGGAAGCTAATCCCTGGGGAGGATGAGACCCCTACCTTGGACCCTGAATGTGTCGCTGAGGGATTCCCCTCGTCACGTCCTGATTGGAATTATAACACCTCTGAAGGTAAGGAGAGGATCAAAGTTTACCACCAGGTTCTCATGAAGGGGCTCTTTGCAGCGGCCTGGAAGCCCACAAATTTGGCTAAAGTTAGATTAAGCAAGGTAAGGAAGAGGCACCTGGGGCATTCCTGGAACGCCTCTTAGAGGCATACTGTACTTACACCCCCATGAACCCAGATGACCCCAATAACCGCTCTGCCATAATCATGGCCTTTGTTAATCAAGCAGCACCTGACATTCATCAGAAGCTACAACTAGAGCGCCTGGGGGATAAAACTGTCTCTGAACTCCTGGCAGTAGCAGAAAAGGTGTACAACAACCTGGAGGCACCAAAAGACAGACAGACCAGGACGTTGATTGCTGCTAACAAGAGACACACCCAGGAACTGGCTAAAGTTCTTCTAGCCGCCATGGCTTGAGTAGATAACAGGACACAAGGCGGCTCCAGGAGCTGAAGGTAAGCCGAAGGACCGGGAGGAAAGGAGAGCCCCCTCCCCCCTTGGAAGGGACCAGTATGCTTATTGCAAGAAAAAGGGGCACTGGAAAAATGAGTGCTCCTAGCGGTCATGAAGGCCATGACAGGGCCTGGCCTGAATCCTGGAACTAGGGGAACTGAGTGATTAGGGAAGACGGGGTTCAGAACCTCTCCCCAAACCCAGGGTAACTCTACAAGAGGAGGGGAAACGGTAGAATTCCTGGTGGACACTGGCGCCAGCTGTGGATCCTAGGGTTTGCTGAAAAGGCAAAACCATTGTATGAGGCCACCCGAGGACAGGAGTCCTTGGTTTGGACCAAGCCAATGACTCAAGCTTTTGAGACTATTAAAGATGACCTCCTGCAAGCCCCGGTTCTGGCCCTCCCTGACATCACCAAACCCTTTCATCTGTATGTGGACGAGAGGGTGAGAGTAGCTAAAGAGGTCCTAACCCAAGCCCTCGGGCCCTGGAAGTGACTGGTGGCTTACTTACCAAAAAAATTAGATCCTGTAGTTGCAGGATGGCCGCCTTGCCTGCACAGTACAGCCGCCACGGCCTTGTTAGTCAAGGATGCACACAAACTAACTCTGGGCCAGGACTTGACTATAACCACCCCCCATGCCATTGAGGGGGTGCTCAAACAGCCACCTGACCCATGGCTGACCAACGCCAGGCTGACCCACTACCAGGCCTTGCTATTAAACCCACCAAAGATTCAGTTTACCTCCAATTCTGCCCTCAACCCGGCTACTTTGCTACCCAACCCAGACCTGGCACAACCGCTCCATGACTGTACCGAGATCCTGAGCCAGGTCCATGGCATCCAAGACGACCTCCAGGACCGCCCCCTACCCCATGCAGATGCCACCTGGTACATGGACGGCAGCAGTTTCATAAAAAAATGGCAACAGGTATGCAGGGGCAGCGGTCATAACAGAGACCAAAGTGGTCTGGGCAGAACCTTTGCCCCCTGGCACTTCAGCCCAAAAAGCATAACTTACAGCCCTCACCCAAGCCCTCCGGCTAGGGAAGGGTAAGCCGCTAAACGTATACACAGTTAGCCTCTATGCTTTTGCCATAGCACATGTGCATAGTGCTATCTATAAAGAGACAGGACTGTTAACAGCAGAGGGAAAGACCATCAAGAACAAGCAAGACGTGTTAGACCTAATACGGGCACTCTGGTCCCCAAAAAGACTGGCTATCATACATTGTTCAGGGCACCAGAAACCTCTAACCTCAGTTGCTAGGGGAAACTATTATGCAGATGCCACAGCTAGGGAAGTAGCCTTGGCACCCGATACCCCAGCCACCCCAGTCCTGACAGCCAACTACCCCCCGTACCTGTACTTACCTTGCCTGAGCCCGAATATACCAAAGAAGACCTGAGCCAAATACGCAGCAAGGTGCCATTGTGCTACCAGGAAAACAGATGGTACTACACTCCAACTGAAAGACTGATTCTCCCTGACAAATTTGGCCTAAACCTGATTTACCAGATCCACAGCAGCACTCACATGGGCCCGCGGAAAATTGAGGATTTGTTGCACAGAGGCCCCCTCAAGATATTTAATCTCCAGGCCAAAACGCAGTTTGTCACTTCCAAATGCAACACATGCAAACTGGTAAAAGCTAGGGCCAGCACGGGACCACCTGACACAAGAGAACGAGGGACTAGGCCTGGGACTTATTGGGAGGTAGATTTTACTGAAATAAAACCTGGAAAGTATGGATATAAATACCTTCCAGTTTTCATAGGTACTTTCTCAGGATGGGTGGAGGCCTACCCCACGAAGACTGAAACTGCCACCGTGGTAAGCAAAAAATTACTGGAAGACTTCATCCCCAGGTATGGACTTCCCACTCAGATAGGATCAGACAATGACCCGGCATTTATCTCCCAAATACAACAAAACTTAGCTTCACTTTTGAATATTAAGTGGAAACTGCATTGTGCATATAGACCCCAGAGTTCAGGACCGGTAGAGAGAATGAATAGAACTTTCAAAGAAACATTAACTAAATTAATCTTAGAAACTAGCAGTAACTGGGTAACTCTCCTCCCCTTCACCCTCTATAGAGTAAGGAATTCCCCCTATACCCTTGGTTTGACTCCTTTTGAAATATTATTTGGTAGACTCCCTCCAATCTTGCCTAATATAAAACCAAAATTGCTAACAGATTTAATTACCCAGACTTCTGTTCCTCTCTAGACTTACTGCATATTGTTCAGCAATAGGTGTGGCCTCAGCTACGGGCTGCGTATGAAAAAGACCCTCCACCTGAGCCACACAGATACCGACCAGGAAACTGGGTGTATGTCAAGCACCACCGCAGAGAAATTCTCGATCCAAGGTGGAAAGGGCCAGACGTCATCATCCTGGCTACCCCTACTGCCATCAAAGTAGACGGGATTGCTGCATGGATCCACCACACCCATGTTTGACCTGTGGACCCTCATCCAGAAAAAGAAGACTATCAGCCCATTTGGAAGATCCAGCAGTGAGAAAACCCACTGAAGCTTAAACTGCAGAGATAAGCTCAAGAACACCGCTTCATGCTAATGACTTTATTTTTGCTGCTTGCTGTACTCCCTTCCACCGCGGAGAATCCACACACCCCCGTCAACATCACCTGGAGAGTCGTAAGTGCCATCATAGGCCCCACTGTAAACCAGATCTCGGGCCTGCACATGCAGCATACCTGGTGGCCAGCTCTCTAATCTGACTTGTGTGAACTCACATCCGGCACCTGGGACTTACATGATCAGGCAATTGGGGGATCTTGGGTCCCTGGCTGCACCCATCCATCCTGGAGAGCTGCCCTATGAAACACTTTTATGTCTGCCCTGGAACAGACAGGGGGCGGGATCAGGTAAGAAAGTGTGGAGGGCCCCAGGACTTTTATTGTTCTTCATGGGGATGCGAGTCCCCTTATTATTCAGAGGATCAGTTGGAAATTGCCTTCTCTTCACTCCCTGGAGACACCAGAGAGAAGCGAGCCATGGGGGCCGCAGCAGCATGTCTCTCCTCCCTAGTGGGGCTAGGAACAGCTAGGGTAACTGGCATAGGGAGCTCAGCCCTCATCCTACAGGATAAAAATTACCAGCTTCTCAAGACAGCTATTGACTTAGACCTAAAAGGGATAGAAGACTCTATCACCGGATTAGAAGAATCTTTATCCTCTCCAGCAGAAGTAATGTTACAAAATAGAAGAGAGATGGACCTGCTCCTTATGCAACAAGGCGGCCTGTGTGCAGCATTAGGAGAACAAAGTTGTTTCTATACCAACCATTCAGCAGTAATAAAAGACTCCATGTCCCAACTACACAGAAGGTTGAGAGAGAGGGAACTAGAAAAACAACAGCAGGCTTCCTGGTACCAGTCCATGTTTAATTGGTCCCCATGGTTAACTGCCTTAATTTCCACCCTCATTGGCCCTATAGTTCTTCTCCTTATCTTCCTAACTTTTGGCCCCTGTATCCTAAGCAAATTAGTGTCCTTCATCAAAGAACGAGTCAACACAGTACAACTCTTACTTCTAAAATCCCAGTACCAGCCCTTAGAAAAACAAAACCCCGCTGGGCCCACGATTAGGCCCAGCCACCCTCAAACTCAAGGGGAGAATGAAGCGCCCAGTGCCAAATCCCCGCCCCTTGGTGGGGCAGGGGAAATGTGGCATAGGGAAGACCCACTCCCGGGCGCCACTAATGGCAGAGCTGGCCGGCCCTCGCCAGTGTTACAGTGCCTGCAGGGTCAGTTCCAGGTAGAGCCAGCCAATCCAACATACATTCCTTTGTTCTCACAGCCCCTGGACTGGGTCAGTTCCGGGTAGAGCCAACCAATCAGGAACCTCCTAAGTTACCTCAATCCCTGCGCTGACCATCCCCCCAACTCTGCCGGATAACCTCGGGAAAGTTACCCCCATGTTTTATTTCAACCCAAAATGCATCACGCCAAAGAATATAAAACCTACTTTCATTTCCACCTCGTTGTCGTCCTCTGGGCAGAGTACTGCCGGAGGCACAGCCCGAGCATATGCTTAAATAACGTCACTCCTTTGTTTTTACATGTGTGTCTGGTCGTCTCTCAGTGGCGGAATTTGGTTGTAACAACATCACAGGATCATATTTTCAGATACATAAGACAGAAACTATTAGCAAATGAATAAAAGGGACATTCTAAGATGACACAGTATGTCTATGAAATTGCAAAACAAATATTATGTTTGTTTTGCAAATATTACTGAAAGCACTGTCTTGAATATAAATAAAATACAAGTATCTTTGCTATTCAAAGCCATTCTCTTTTATTGGGAATGTGGATTTCCCTCAGGTGTATTAAAACAGGCGAAAAAGTAAGAACTAATGTGGGAGTTAGAGGCCAACTGTGGGCTCCAGCATCTCATGAAGAGTCACTTTGTATGATACCATGATAGAGGCCATGTTGACTACATTCATTATTGTGGAGCGAGCAATGACCACTAAACAGATAATTTCAAAACCCAATTGGGAGTCCTTGTTGACCAGCCAGCTGGCTGTCTCCCTGAGTAAGGACAGCAGCAGCGACTAGCTCTGAATGGGGGTTTTAATAGGGTTTGCAGATGCAAGCGAGCAAACAGTGGGTTATCATAACCAACCTTCACAGCAGACTTTGCATTTGCGGTTAGCAGATTAGCAAACAATTTTTCACAATACAAGCTCAGTAAGTTCTTATCCCATCTCCCCATTCTTCCCTCCGTCACATGCCTGTGGTCTAAGGGGATTGTGCAGGGCCGCTGCAACCATCTCATCATGATGCTGCTGATAGATTTATACAGCACAGCAAATTATAGCTTTAAACTCCAAATTATTAGAGTGTATTAATTTATTCTTTGATTTTTTGTGTGTATTAGCATGTGCTAAGAAGTAAGAGATTATTTTCCCAGTAATCAGAACACTAGGTCTACTTAAACAGGAAATTTTCTCATCCTTTTTATTATGTGTTCTGAATATCTTTTATCTGAAAGTTTTATTTTCTTCTGTTTACCAAAGTAATACACAAGGCTACATTTTATTTAGCCTAGATAAGGAAAGGCAGGAGCAAGCTTAAATAACACGTATTAATAACAGGACAGGTTTTTCAGTGAAGGTTGGAGACTAGTTGTCTTCTAATTCTACTGAGGGTGAATGGAATGAATTGGTAAACCTATGTCATACCAGATTGCTAAAATATAAAGTGTTAACATGAACACTACACATGGACAACATTCAGTTTTCATTTTTGGTAAATCTTAACATGGTTTTGATTTACCATTTTCTGGAAGGAATAATACAATTCTTTTGTAAGATCATAAAAAATTCTTTTGTCAGTCCTATAAAAGTTTTACTTTCTTTCAGTTACTTTAATTTTACAAGTTCATCCAGGTGCATTTCCTTTTTTCTTATATTGTGGCTTGAAAATTACTCCACGGTGCCCTCTGATTGATGCAGACTATCTAACTTAGTGAACTTATTTTCCACAGACTGTCTTACAATTTAGTCTCTTACAGCTGTTCCTGTGATCCTTGTTTTATGTAGAATGTGGGGTTCTTTTCCCTTTCAAATAGGCTTTACTTTTTAGAGCAGTTTTAGGTTTATAGTAGAATTAAGCTGAACATAAAGAGAGTCTCTTATACCCTTAGTCCCTCCTAACATAGCCCTCTCCACCACTGTCAACATCCTGACCAAAGTGCTATGTCTGTTGCAATTAAGGGAACTAATTATTATTATTAAACATCATTATTACCTAAAGTCCATAATTTACATGAGGAATTCACTCTTGTTTTTTATATAATGAATTTTTACAAATGTATAGTGATACATGGCCACTAATATGGTATTATATCACACAGAATAGTCTCACTGTCCTAAACTCCTCGGTACTCCACTGCCCCTAACTGCTAGCATCCAATGATCTTTTTACTGTCTGCCTCCATAGTTTTGACTTTTCCAGACTTTTCCAAATCATATGGTAGGTATCCTTTCAGATCAACTTTATTCACTTAATTGTATGCCTTTAAGGTTTTTCAGTGTCTTTTCATAACTTAAATAATATTCCATTGTCTGGTGTGCCACAGCTTATCCATTCACCTACTGATGAATATCTCAGTTGCTTTCAAGTTTTGACAATTATGAATAAAGCTTCTGTAAACTTGCATGTGCTGGTGTTACCGCCAAATTCCGCCACTGAGAGACCACCAGACACACATGTAAAAACAAAAGAGTGACGTTATTGAAGCATATGCTCGGCCGTGCCTCCAGCAGTACTCTGCACAGAGGATGACGACGAGGTGGAAATGAAAGTAGGGTTTATACTCTTTGGCATGATGCATTTTGGGTTGAAATAAAATGCGGGGGTAACTTTCCCGAGGTTAACTGGGCCAAGTTGGGGGGATGGAGGTTCCTGATTGGTTGGCTCTACCTGGAACTGAACCAGTCTGGAGGCTGCGAGAACAAAGGAGTGTATGTTGGATTGGCTGGCTCTACCCAGAACTGAAATGGCCTGGGGGCTGTAACACTCAGGAGGGCCGGCCTGTCCCACAAAGGGCTGGGGGGCCCACGAGTGGCGCCGGGGAGTGGGTCTTTCTGCCACATTTCTCCTGCCCCACAGCGGGGCAGGTATTCAGTGCTGGGCTCTTCAATGTATCTTCTTTACTGTTAACATTTTAATTATACCCACTGATTTTTTAATGTTAAATAGTCATGTATCTCTGTGACAAATTCAACTTGACTTTAATGTACAGTTTTTAAGTATCACTAGATTTGGTTTGCTTAGGATTTGGGCATTTATTTACAGGAGTCATCTGCTTATAATTTTCCTTTCTTTTACTGATTCCTCCAGAGTAAATTTCAATAAATTTATTTTTAATAAGTTTATAAATATATTGACATAAATTATTCATCAGTATCCCATTCTGTTTTATCACTTCTATATCTGTAGTTATATGTCATTTTATGTTTAATATTGTTTTATTATAAGAGTCCTCTCTATTCCTTTTTTGATTAGTTTTTGCTACAGTTTTTGCCTGTTTTATTCAGGTTTTTAAACATACTTTATTTTCTCCAGTAAGTATTTATTTTTTGCAAGATTGATTTTGGGTCTTATTGTACTTCTTTTCTCCAGTGTTTTTCCTTTCTTTCTTTTGAATTGATTTTTGTTTAATTTTAGATTATTATGGGTATACATACATTTTGGTTACATAGTTTCCTTTTGTAAGGTTAAAGTCACAGTTATAGGTGTGTCCTTCAGCCAGAAAGTGTGCAATATACCAGTATAATGTACCCGTTGGGTGGGAATTTACCCATCCCCTTCCCCTCCCCCATGCTACTTGAATTTTATTTAATTTTATTTCCATATGAGTATACAGGTACTCAATTCTCCAATCTTTTTCTGTTTTTCTTTCCTTTTCTTTGTTTTTATTCTGAAACATTACAGGGGTACAAATATTATTGGTTACCTGGATTTTTTTTTGTAATGCTTGAAAGTGTACCCATCACCTGGATAGTGTTCGTGGTTTCACCCCCTGCCCCCACTGTCCCCTCTGCTTGATTTCCCCTGAGTTTTACTTTCATCTGTACACATCAGTTACTTCCAATTTAACAGTGAATACATGTGGTGTCTGTTCATCCATTCTTTAGATACTTCACTTAGGATAGTGTTCTCCAGTTCCATCCAAATTGTTGCCAAGGCATTAATTCATCTTTCTTGTGACTGAGTAGTACTCCATGGTATTCCTATACCACATTTTGTTAATCCACTCATGAATTGATGGGCACTTAGTTCCATTGCATATCTTTGCAACTGTGAACTGTGCTGCAATAAACATTCAAGTATAGGTGTCAACTTCATCAAATGACTTTTTCTTCTTTTGGTGAGATTACTTGATCAAATGGTAGATCTACTTTGAAGACTCTTTGTACCATTTTCCATAGAGTTGTACTAATTTGCAATAACACCAACAGTATATAAGCATTCATTCCTCACTGCGTCCATGCCAGCATGTATTGTTTTTGGAATTTTTAATGAAAGCCATTCTAACAGGAATAAAATTATATCTCATTGTAGTTTTATTTGCATTTCTCTGATGATGAGTTACTTTGAACATTTTTTCCTGTGTTTATTGGCCATTTGTCTATCTTCTTTTACAAAGTTTCTGTTCATATCTATGTTTCATTTGGAACCAGAAAAGAGCCTGAATAGTCAAAGTAGACTTAAGCAAAATGAATGAATATGTAGGCATCACATTACCAGATTTCAAGCTACTCTACAAGGCAATAGTAATCAAAACAACATGGCGTTAGCACAAAAATAGAGACATGGACCAATGGAACAAAAAGAGAACCCAGAGATAAAACCATCCACATATAGCCAACTGATCTTTGACATAGCAGACAACAATAGACACTGAGAAAAAGAAGCCCAGTTCAATAAATGGTGCTGGGAAAATTGTCATTGTAGAAGAGTTAAACAGGATCAATTTCTCTCACTACTCTCAAAAATTAATTCAGCATGGATAAAAAAATTAAATGTAAGCCATGAAACCATAAGAATTCTAAAAAAGAAATGTAGGAAAAGCCCTTCTAGCTATCAGCCCAAGCAAAGAATTTATGACTAAGAACCTAATAGCAATTACAACAACGAAAATAAATAAATGGGACTTGATTAAACTAAAAGGTTTATGAACAACTAAAAAATAATCAACTTACAGAATAGGAGAAGAAATTTGCAAGCTATACATCTGATAAAAGGAAAATAATCAGTATTTTCAAAGAAATCAAGCAAATCAGCAACAAAAAGCAAACAACCCCATTAAAAAGGGAGCAAAAGACATTTTTTTTCCTAACTTCTTAAATTGGAAGTTTAGAATACCTTCATTTCTAACATAAGCATTTAGGGATACACATTTCTATCTACATTCCATGTTAGCTACGTCCTACAGTTTTGACATGTAGCATTTTCAAAATGATTCAGGAAGGAGTACTTTATAACATCCATTATAAATTATTTGGAGCATTGCTTTTTAATTTCCAAATGTTTGGAAATGTTATTGTTCTTGTTTGGTTGTTAATTATTATACTAACCCAATTACTTTGCAGTCAAAAAGTGTGGTTTTCATGACACTTACCTCAGAGATTTGTCAAGGTTAGTTTTTATGGCCTAGCACATAGTCAGTTTTCATAAATGTTGCAGACGCACTTAAAAATAATGCCAAGGTCACAACTATTGAGTGAAGTACTTTTCAATGTCTGTCCCTGAGACTGAACTTGTACAGGGGCTATACAAATTTTAACATACTACTAATCTTTCATTTGCCTATTTATCATTTACTCAGCTATTTATTCAATAACAAGATAGACCGGTCAGTTTTATTTGTAGTTCTGCCAATTTTTCCATTTGTACGTTAAAGTTATATTATTAAATGCATAACAATTAGAATTTTCATTTGCCTGTGACTTGAAACTTTTGTCATCATGAAATCACCCTCTTGGTTATAATGGTTTTTGCTTATTTTGCAACAATTTTCATGTGATTAGACATTATCTGCTACATCTTTTGCCCTTATTCTTTGAGTTGTATGTTTATCTGTCCAGGAATTGCCAGTGTGTCTCTTGTAAGCATACTGAATACATATAGCACACACAGCTGAATTTTAACTGTAGGGAAATCTCCGGGTTTTTGACTGGAAAGTCCAACATTTATGTTTTCTATTTGTTCTATACTTTCTGTGTTTCTTCTACTTCCCGTCTTTCTGACACTGACCTCAGAAATTTGTCAATATTAATTTTTATGGCCTAGCACATAGTCAGTTTTCATAAATGTTGTAGACGCACTTAAAAATAATGCCAAGATCACAACTATTAGGTGAACTACTTTTCAATGTCTGTCCCTGAGACTGAACAAATTTTTGAGGTCAGTGTCAAGTTTTCTCTTTTGTAACAAAACAAGAATATCATAATATACAAAAGTACGTTTTATGAAATAAGTAAAACTGGCACCCTTTATCTCTCTCTCTCTCTATATATATATAGAAAAATATTGAGTACTTCACATATATAATATATATGTATATATACACACACACACACACACAAATTATTCCATTCAATCCTTATAACAACTCTGGAATATGGTTACTATTATTCCTGTTCTTTGGTTAACAAAACCGAGGTCAGAGTTATAAATTTAGATTTATAAATACAAATGGAAAAACTAGGATTTGCATCAGATCTGTGTAATTATAAAGCCCAAGGATTTGACTATTATGCTATAGAACCTTTCTAAGATGAAGTCAGGAGGAACACTATCTGGTTGGAAGGGCACAATCAGGATCAATAGTAGATCAAAGTGGTGGGAGGAAGAAAATTCAAACAAACATAATTACCAATTATTTTCACTCTGTGTTCAATATAAAACATCTGGGAAATTACTTCTTGACTCAACCAAGAGGAGCGCATTCCTTCCTTTAAGACTTAAGGAAAGAATGAACGAGCTGCAGAGCTTCTTGTGGATACTACAAACATTGTAATGCCAACTTGGGGATATTATTTGGAGTATACTGAAAATTGTGAATTCTGACTCTGCTTTACCCCAACTTTTCTGTTCTTAAACAAAGCTTTGTGCACCTGTGCTTCATAAACAGTCTTTTCCAAAGGATACTATAATTTCATGCAATAGTCTTAGTAGATCATGATATGTATCTTCAAGCAATAGACTATCTGGGATTTGAACATGCATTTTGTTTCTCAGATAAAATTTTTCTACTCCAGAAGTGTTTCGCAAGGTGGAAGGACCAGTTTTTAGGGTATTCTTGGCTTAATGACCAGTATTCTTACATTACAACATGTATTTCACATCTTTAGATGAATTATAATCTCCTCAAGGACAGACACCTTATTTTATATTCTATTTTCCCATATAGCATCTTAAAGTAAAGCCAGAGAAATATTTTCAGTTTTTGTTCTCTCATTTTGTCTTCATGGCATGTTCTGGAATATTTGATTTGGGACAGTATCTTGAAGGATAAAAAGAATCAAAACTACTCTCCATTACTCTGTGGTATTTAGAAAATCGTCAAGACTGTAACATTAATGGTGACTTGTGTAGGCTACAAAAGGACTCCAGTCCCCACACACCATTGGCTTGGCCAACCGTTAGCTGTTTTGCTGCTTAAGAAAAACTGTTTATTGAGTGGATCCCACTCTTTTACATGTAAAAGGGGTCATATTCTTCCATGAAAACATAAATGCAATTTTCTTGGTGGGAACTTAGTTTTTCACAATGTCTCTCCTCTCCTACTTCTAGTATGTGACATGGGCCTTTTTTCCCAATAGTCTCTGATAAATGAAGGTCATTATCTACTTGTAGAGGACACCAAGAGCCAGACGACCTCTGAGCAAGATGATTTGCCCCCAGAGTGGACCCTCGGGCAATTCGTCTCCAGATGCTCCTTGCGGAGAAAGAGCCCAGCCCAGGGCGATCCTTAGGCACGCAGTCATTGTCTAATACTCCCCTTACCTGGCTTGTACTGTCTCAATAAAAGGCTACTGTGGAGGTTGCTTGGGGCTACCCTGCAATCAAGGTTTCTAATCTGCATCTGGTTCCTTCCTGCTGCAATGGAGACCAGGGCCCATAGGGGCTGTGACATCTACTGTCACAGAAAAGTAACCCTTCCATACAAATTCAAGTAACCTTTCCATACAAAACATGGTATACTCATAGAAGTACGGCCCATTGGCTCTACAAAAATACAAACAAGAAGAAAAGTTTTGCATTAGCTGTGGTATATGTATACCATGGAATACTATTCAGCCATTAAAAAAAATGGAGACTTTATATCCTTCGTATTAACCTGGATGGATGTGGAAGACATTATTCTTAGTAAAGCATCACAAGAATGGAGAAGCATGAATCCTATGTACTCAATTTTGATATGAGGACAATTAATGACAATTATGGTTATGGGAGGGAGCAGAAAGAGGGAAGGAGGGAGGGGGGGCCTTGGTGTGTGTCACACTTTATGGGGGCAAGACATGAATGCAAGAGGGACTTTACCTAACAATTGCAATCAGTGTAACCTGGCTTATTGTACCCTCAATGAATCCCCAACAATAAAAAAAAAAAAGAACACTAAAACCTCAAATAAAAAATTGTGCAAAACTGTAAAAACACTCAAGCCAACATGCAGCTTTGCTCTCAATAATCTGAGAGTAGAGATGTTTTAGACCACATACACAGAGTTCTAGGTGTAATTCTGTTAAGCAGCTTTACATTTTGCCATTAGAACTATTTCCCCTCTGTGTTAAGCTTTAATATCCTTTCAAATGCATTAATGTGTCGGCAGAACAGACTCTCACAGACTCCTGCCTGCTTTGAATATTTCCATTTTAATAACAGCTTCAGATCTTCACTCAGAGCTTTAGATACCCCTTACTGTCACAGAGGCTTCTGAAAGACAGAAGGAAACAGCTCGTCATCCGCAAAAGTCATCCAATGTACAGTTGTTTGCTTTAGAATACAAGCCACAGGAAAATTAAAGGGGAACATCATTTACATTTGATTTCCTCTACCCTATGTGTTCGTCTCTGAATAATTCTACAGAAACTTTCTAAGCCCTTGTAAGTACTGCTTAAATCTTTTCCTTTCTGAGAGTGACTACATTTCCAGGCTGAAAGAGCTATGGACACTCTCTTAAACTTCAGAAAAGCAAAGTAGAGCCACGTGTCGTTCAGACCTTCCTGATGCGAGGTCTGGCAAGCAGACTTGCTGCTGTTCAGTGGCGCTGGAGCTTGGAGGTAAGGAACAGCACTTCACCACAGCAGCGGGCTTGAACAGACATTTGTGACAGTAGTGATGGCTCTTTAGGCGTGTCTAAAAAGAAAAGTAAGCATTGGATGTTTTGTGAAATTTCTAATGGCACCAATAACCACCGTCATGCTTTATAGAAAGCCTCAGGGGGTTGCAGCATTAATAATTTTGGAGTGGGGGAAGAGGGAAGCAAAGCAGAAGCTATGACCTTAAAGAGCTTCAAAGTTCCTGATAAAGAAAAACGAAGACAAAATTAGAACAGGCTAGAATGACTAAGACACGAAGTGGACGGGAGGCTGGGAGGGTGGCTGGGCAGGAGACGCCCTGAAGACAGAGCCTCCTGAGCACGTTTTGTACTTTGCTCATGTCCCATTTCATGTCCCACGCTCAAAAAATGTGATTTACCAAAGATGTTAGACCCTTTGTTCCCTTACAGAATCTTCTTCCATGTAAAACTGAGAATGAAAACACATGAAGGCAAAACTCATATTCTGAGATACTGCCTGTCTCTGACACACTGCCGAGAGGAACACGAATGAGGCTCCACACACAGGACTGGGCGCCAACCTTGAAACTAACTTAGTGTGTCACTAATCCTCGTGACAATGAGCCGTTTAAGTCTTCAGCCCTTCCCTGCACGCTCAACAATTCCAAAAGTTCTTATCTAATTTGTTTTCTTTGGTAAACAGAAAATAACATTGAATAAGTATTTATTTAACTTTAACATATACCTTTGAATAGTTGATCATCTCTGTTTTAATTTTAAATCCTTGTTTAGTTTATTTGATTATTTGGTGTTTCTGAACAACTAAAGCAGCAACCATTTCCTGAACTCCCAATGTTAACTTCCAATTGTTTCCCACCTTTCATAGTAATATTACACCAGAAATTCCAACTCACCACATTCTAATCCATGTTCCACATTTTTACTCCTAAACTCTGTTTTTTTTTAATATCTTTCTATTAATGACACTATTCTCCCAATCCTGCAGGCTCAGGTCCTTAGTTTCAATTGGCTCTTCTCTCTACTAAATCATACATTTTAGGTTTATAATTCTTTCTTCTGTTCTTTTATATTGTAATTCTCTTCTGTTCTTTACAACTACCACTATCAGGATAGTCTTCAAAGAACACAAGATCTATGGAGGGAAGGAAAAAAAGTTCAGATTTCTGCTTTTATTTTGTAAAAGTCCATTTTCTTTTCCACATTTACATATGTTTCATAATGTTTAGTTTATTAATTTGGTAATACGTGAGATTCTACATGTGTGGGTGTACATATAAAACACAGTGAACCTTTTTTTCAGGTGAGAATGCTCAATCTGGAGAGTCTGCTGGCTTCAGTGGGAGCAGGGTCCCCTTCTCACTGGCTTGTTGCAATGGTCTCCAAATGGTCTTTGAGTACAAGATTCAGCTCTAATTGAACCAGGCAAGACAGTATTGACAGGACACCTGGTGCTGTTTGACCCTAGTCCTGGGCTTCTCATCATTTTTCTACCCACTCTACTGACACTACCTGTTCCATTTTATACCATTCTTCAGGACTCAGTTAGTTTGACCACTTTTTAATCCCCCTGCCTGAAGACACCTTTCTCTTTTCTGAAAATCCAGGGCTGGAATGTTTCTGCCTCTGTTATGTCAGGCTTCATGGTCAATAGTTATTTGTTTTTATGTATTTGCCTGAGGAGTTAATCACAAGCTCCTTAGAGACAAAGTCTATGTTTGTAGACTTTCATACTGTTGACATAGCCAGAACAATGCTTTACACATAGTAGGTACTCAATAAACATCTACTTAATTAAGTAAACAATTAAAATTATGAATAGTAATATCCTTAATTTCCTCCAAGTTACATTGCAAATTGTTTTCTTAAGACTACTTCTATTTTTAACTACAGTGTATATACTTAGTAAAGGATTTTACAACTCTCTAAATTAGCCCATGGTGATTACCCCTACTGTGCAATTTACCACTATTTTATTAAAGCAAGATTAAAGATAATACTTCATTGGAAGAAGTAACAGCAGCATTAACCTCTATTTACCTTGACATAATAAAGCTTTAATAAAACATGGGCAAATTGCATTGAGGGGGATAATTATTCTAACATAAAATTTAAAGGGAACTTAATTTCTTATTCTGCCTGTTTAGTGCTCTAAGATTAGTGTCATTAATGTCCTTTTTCTCATTTATAGAGGATACATAAAAACATTCAACCTTCTCCAATTTGTTTTCTTATTAAATAATTCTGAATTTATATTCAGGTTTATAAACATAAGAACACTTTGTTAAAATGTAACAGCTTTTCAGAAGTAAATATCCTCCTAGAATGCCAGGGAGAGTTTTACAGGAAAGATTTTACTCTGAGAAGAAAAAAAGAAAAGAGTCATCCTTGTCTAAATTTTTGAGTGTTGAATCAAGAAGATTCTTGTTTGTTCTATATCCTCTGGCTTTATTACATCAGACAAGCTTCAAAGGGGCAGAGCACATAGGATTGAAAAATAACACAGCCGCATTTTGCAGTGGAGGGCTCTGCCTCTGCCTGTGTTTTGTTGTTCATGTAATACTTTTCAATAAACAAAGATGTCAATCAACTCTCTGTGCAGCACATCACATTTCAGATTTAAACCACTTCAGACACATCACTGCCCCAAGCTCACACATTTAACAGATAAAAATTCAGTTTTCTGTCAAGGCAGAATGCAGTATTGATTGTAGGCGGTATTTAGGCAAGAGCGTGGCAGAATAATATTACCTTCACATTCACTCCTAGTCCACCATGGAGGAATAACAGAAAGTGCATTAGGTGCCTCGTAATTTTTTTCCTAATACTGAGCATTGATTAATACCCATTTCCAAACACATTTGTAAGGAAGACTTCGACATGCAGCAGATTGTGAGGGTGGCAGAAGAGGGTTAGGAACACACGATAGCAATCATGAAAACTTTGATCACTTGATTTGATTCTAGTGCTTTGTAAATTAGCATAATTATTCAAACTTGCTTCATTAAAAACTACGACTGTACAAGTCCTTCAATTTAATGATCCAAGTATATATCACATGAGCTAGGCTTTAAATAAGAGTATCAAGTTGGTGCTAGGAGGCTATACTTAAAAGGTTAAGGTTTTCCTTAGATTTTAAGGAAAACTTAGGTTCCTTAGTTTCCTTAAAATCAAGTGAAAGTGCAAAATTCCAAACTCTAAAATCCAAATCATGGGCAAAAAATCGAAAAGGTAGCATATGTGGCAGGCTATATTTTTGTATTTATCTTCATTTCTACCTGCATGTCTCTTGGGTCTACCTACTACGTCGCTTCTAAGCTACTAGAAGATTGGCCTACAATCCCTTTAAATCTCAAACTAATTACATTTGAATTTTAGGTGTCACAGCTAGTCTTGACCTTTGAAGGCTGGCAGAAGAAAAGTTTGACAGTTCTCAAAGTGTTCCCAGACACTAAAAGACATTGTTTCAAATTAATGAAAGAGGAAAAAAACAAATAAATGGTGCCAAATATATTAATAAGACTACTGTTATTGGCATCCATATTATGTATCAGAGCTCACTTATACTGCAGGTTGCATAAGGAAAATAAATAAAAACAACATACAAGACACTCCGTTATTTTGATTATTCTAAGAAATACTAACTTAAAAACAAGTCAATCATGCTCATGGTTTTAAACTACAGGGCATGCGGGATGAGTTTTAAGTTAAATTAATCTGCCCTAAATCCCTTAAATTGTGAAGCCTAATGAGTAATTAGCAAGAATTCTTGATTTTATGCAGTGCTCATAATTCTTGGAGTTGCTTTAAAAATGGATTGCCACTTTCTACAACACTTAGTTTTTTCCTTCTTTTGCTTTTGACAGTTTATGTGGCATCATCAGAGATAGTTCAAAGAGTTAATAATAATTTTAAACTAGATTAAATTTTAGAGCATAAGGTATTTTCAAAATGCTATATATTTTATTTAAATCTATAGTTTCATTGCTAAATATATTAAGTGTTATAGAATTAAAATGCAAACTGTCACTGATGGCCTTTTAACACCAAGAAAATAGTCATTAATCTCAGAAATGTTAAATTGATCATTTGCTCTCATTGAAATGAAATAGCGTCAACATCAAGTCCCTGGTCTGCTCTCAAGTTCACCAGTGGTCTGGTGGGTTTTGGCTGAGTGCTTATATCAAATATTAAGCATCCATGTCTAGTAATAATTCACAGGAGGAAAAATAACAGGTGACTTTCTTTAGTTACACTGAAAAAATATAATAAATGTAAAAGTAACTGAAAACCACCAATCAAGCGATGTGATATACAAGGAAAGTAAGTGAATGCATATTTTTAGGTACCACAGTAATTCTTATGTCAGGTGGCAATATATGGACCAAAATTTGTACCCTGCGCTTTCTCTATTGAGGGATATATTACAGAATGTTAATGACTGCCCATGAGTCCATGACCCTCTGGGAATCCTCTTGCAGAGACATAGCAAATTGCCTGGAATGTTTTAATCTTAAAAGATTAATTCACATGTCTCATGTTATTAATATGATAGCAGCAAACCTCTACAAAACAAAAACATTTGCAAAATAAGTCTGGGAATAGAAATGACAAAATTATGCCCCAAACTAATAGTAAATAATAATGAACAGAAAAAAAATAAGACTAAATTTTTCAAAGGCCAAGATCATTTTTATCTTTATTATCACAGGACTTATTAGTTGACTTTATTTTAACCCTTGACAAATACTTTTAATTGGATTACACTCCTTTCATACTAGTCATTTGTTCTGGCTTTCTGTGAATAAAATTTGAAGACGGGTAATAACAAGTAGATTAGCAAATTTGGAGTACTAAAGAAGGAGTGTGGGTAAGTGAAAAAAATAACAATAGTCTGCAGAAAAGTTATTCTCTCTGGCTTTTTAATGCCTTGACATAGCATTAGAAATATTTTATATTAGAGTGACATGCTCAATACCATGCTTATAAATAGCCCCCTGTAGTGAATATATAGAAGGTGAATTTAAGCAGAGTAAGGCTGATCAATTGGAAAGTTTTATTATTTAAGGGGAACAAAGGGTTATCTAAAATAAAGTATTCACAGCAAGCACGATTTAAAAAGCAAGGAAAGAGGGGTTTGTCAGGAAGTGTCATTTAGTAGTCATGCAGGTAAATGATGTTTATTAAGGCCAAATGCTATTCTAAACCCCTGACCCACACTCACTCATTTAATCCTCATTACAATCTGTGAAGGAGGGATTCTTATTATCTCCCCTAAAGATAAGGAAATTCTCCAGATTAGGTAACTTGACAAAGGTCACACAGTTGGTAAGTGGCAGTGGAAGGATTCTGATACAGGATGCCTATCTCCAAGGTCTCCCTCCTAACTATTGCCTTATGACTTATAGACTTTTGGATTATGTGACATGATATATCATTATGCTATTTCCACACAGAATAGGAACATGTGAAAGAGGTTTATAGTATGGTTGCTAAGTGTTGAGACTATTGATACTTTGGGCTATAATTTTTTTTTTTATTATTTTGGGTGACTGTGGGTGTTGCCCTTGCAGGCTGTTATCACCATCCTTTACCTCTATCATTAGATGCCAGTAGCACACACCCCTGACCCTAGTCATGGCAATGTCTCTAGACATTGCCTAAAGATGAAACTACCCCCTATTGAGAACACTGGTTTATAATGAACTATGAGAAGTACAGTTTTGTTACAATTCCTTCTACACTGAGTTCGAGTTCTTTGGATCTAAGTACATAGTGATGCCCAGCTAAATGCCAGATTTAGGAGACTGGAGTTCAAGAGAGATTCTGAGCAGAGCTATAGATCCAGCTACTCATCATATGGTCAGTAACTGGATATATGGAATCCAGAGAGGGCAAAGATCAACTCTGGAAGAGCAAGCATTCATGATGTGAGAAGTGAAACCTAAAATGAGAATGTGAGAATATAGAAAATAAGAAAATCAAGGGAAAGAGACAGCTTTACCAATGTCAGATTTTGCAAAGAGTTCAAGTAGAGGCTGGATAACATGCCCTGCATTTAGTTATGCTACTGGTGACTGCCACTGCCACTATTTATAATTTCTTCCTTGAAATTTTTATTCTTTTTTTTCTCACTTTAAAATTTCTTCTGTGGTTTCACCCGCTATGTCCCTATAGTCTACCTGGTGAGCCTGCAAGAATCAGCCAATAACTCTGCCAAGTGGTGTCTCCTTCTTAGAAAAGCAGCTTCAACTTACTCTTAATAACCCGCAAAATCATGTGCTTTCCAGAAAACAATTTCTTTGGACAGAGTAGCCATGTCTAATCTGTACACTAAAGAATATCGGTGCTCTGTATAGACGGTGATTATCCTGAATGATAATGTTCGCCTTACTTAGGCATTTTGAAGGTGAAATACAGAAAAAGAGACCATGAGACCAATGGAGAAAATTGGGGAGTTATCAGAAGGCATGAGCATGAAAGGAGTGCTCTTTCCTCATCCTTACAAAGGGCCCCGAGTACATGAGATCACCTGAGCTCTATTTTTCTAACATCCTGAAAGGCAAACATACGCAGAGAATATTTTCCTCTGCAAAAACAGAGCTATGACCCAAGACTCTGAGATGGAATGGAGGACTGGTGATGACATAAAGTCAAGATGAAGGTCGAAAGCAGCGACAGCACTCACTGCAATCACCCCTGTGGACAGGACAGCTAGGACTTTGGTTATGAATATAAATTAACAAGATCTATAGGGAAATCAGGCATGGCTAACCCCATGGCTGACCTTACCATTCAGTTCCCTCAGGTCTGAGTCTTAATAAGCCTCTGCCATAGCACTTAGGGTACAGTCAGAGTCAGTGAAGATTACAGAAGCCTGGGATCAGAGCATATGATTAGCTGTGAAGAAAGCAAATGCATGTTTTACGTAGCTGGTAAGTGCTACATAAAAGTTGTTTCTAGGGCTTAAGGAAGTACCGATAGTGAGTTTATTATATGTATGTATGTATTTTGGTGAGGGTTTTTTTTTTCTTAGCTTTGAGTGATCTCTACTGAGACAAGTGCCAACTCCAATTCTAGATCTCACAACAAGATGATTGAAGAAACAAGCACAGGGCCATTATATGATTGTGGCTTACATCACATAGATACTAAAACCTGCTTTTGAAACCAAAAATGTCAGCTAATTTTAGAATCACCTTGGTAAAATTACATCTGATCTCCACAAAGTTGAATCACTCATAGACACACAAAAGCTATCTAAGAAAACGAGGATGCAAACAGCCTGCTCCAATAAACCCCTGTGGAATCCTTCACACACTATTCACTACCCTTCAGGAAGAAAGTGAATAGCGTCACATTATGATGTGTATTCCATAAGGGAATTGTGACTGTAGCATGAACCTGTGACAGAGATGCCAAATGGCATTAGAAAGCTGGCTGGGCATGGTGGCTCATGCCTATAATCATAGCACTCCTAAAGGCTGATGCAGGAAGATCTCTTGAGCTCAGGAATTTGAGACCAGCCTGAGCAGGAGTGAGACTAAGTCTCTACCAAAAATTAAAAAAAAAAAATTAGTCAGGCCTTGTGGTGGGTGCCTGTAGTCACAGCTTCTCGGGAGACTAAGGCAGGAGGACTGGGAAAGCCAGGAGTTTGAGGTTGCTGTGAGCTAGGCTGATGCCACGCACTCTGGCCTGGGAAACAGAGTGAGACCTTGAAAAAAAAGAAAAGATAAAAGAAAGAAAGGAAGAAAAAGGAATTTCACCCAGAATGACTTCCAGAAACTGTATAGAACTAACGTTGGCAAACTATATGCTGTTGGTGGGCTCCCTGGTTTTGCAAATACATTTTTATTAGAATGTGGCTACACCCATAAATTTACCTGTTGCCAGTGACTAATTTTCAACACTATAGCAGCAGAGTTGAGTAGTTCTAACAGCATCCACAGACTCAGAATGTCTAATACATTCACTGACGCTTTCAGAAAGAAGCTGCTGGCTCTTGGTGTAGATTAGAGATTTGTGACCAAAGCAGGAAGACAACAGACTTACCTATGTGTCCCAGGAGTAGAAGATCTAGAAGAAAATTACCTTATAATGACTGGTTAATGCAATTCTCACCAAAGACCTGAGTATTGTGTGACTAGGGCAGACACCTGCAGATCTGCTTTCTCTGCTGTCTGAACCTGCTCAGCCACAGCTCCGGCCTGTCACACTCTACATTGATGAACCAAGGTATCACTGATCCCAAAAATTATGTAGCCGCAAGGCTGGGTATTTTGGTTGTCTATCGATTAGGAACACTAATTTTATTCCAGGTGAATAAGTATTGATGCAGAGGGAAACAAAAGGTTTCATGGTAAAGTAAGTTTGTGATATATAGTCATGTTTGATTAAACAAAGGTAAATTATTTTTATAATTTTACAGTCTTCAGTTGGCTAAAATACCTGTAATTCCACAAAAAGAGAAAGAAGTTTAAGATAGCATATTGATCACTTCTTTTTCCTCACAGTACTCACAAAACCTAAATTTCTTAGATGTGTACTTGAGAATTCAAAATAAAAGAAAGAATACAGACCTGTTAGATACTCTCTTATCACAGAGACTTTGCATATATTTTTCCTCTTGGAACACCCCCCACCACCCCACTACATGGGTTTCCCTGGTTATCATGAAATTAATCATCAGATTTTCAGTCCACCCTCAAGTCTTCCATGGCCATCCCTAAATTACGTTAGGTCACTTATTTTACATATCCATAGCTCTTTAATTCAGATACCATGGATATATATTAAAATTTGAGTGATGATTTTATTAATGACATATCTTCCTCAGTAGAATTTCAACTTCATGGAGATCCCCACCATATTTATACCACCCATAACAGTGCCTAATATCATATGGTAAACATCCAATAAGCACCAACTGAATGCATACTGTGCATCGAGCAACACAGTATTGCTACTCTCATCCCCATCAGAAGCTTGCAGTCTCAGTCCAGTTGAAGCTAACCAACAAAAGATGATTCCGATAAAGTCTCCATACTCTTGAGTATTTCACAGCTAGGTTTGTTGTGTGACCATAAACTTACTCATTTGAGTAAAGGCTCACTCAAAGTAAGATAAAGAGCTCCAAATGATCCAGGCTCAGGTATAAAACATCAATAACCTCTCTGCTTTAAGACTTTGCAATGAACAGCTATGTTCAAGAGAATAGGTGTTGCCTATCTTTAGAATGACAGCCACTGTGAAGTCTGCAAATTTTTAATAAAGAATATAGTCCATTCAGGATCACTCCTTTTCTGCAACATAGCTCCTGTTGTGTTGCTAAACTTCAGCAGGCCCAAAAACTAGACTGAAGAATATATTGTATGTATTTAAGGTACCTACAAAATATCTTCCTAAGATTTTTCCTAAATTCCTAAGATTTATAGATTTTGAATTTAGGAAGGCAGTCTCAGATGGAGAAATCTATGGAAAGCCAGGAGTGTGCCGATACAATTGGTCAGGAAAGCAAAGGTTAAAAAAAAAAGTAGTAGCAATAAAACTAGGAGAAGAACTATGCAGAAGGTGACTTAAGGACAGATAAAAGATGATTGATGCAATAAATTGCGAAACAAATAAATATGACTAGAGGTTAACATCTGTTCAAATCTAGCTGGTAAAAACACAGGTGTCTGTTATATTAGTTTTTTACACTTCAAGTTCGTTCAAAATATTCCAAAACCATTTTTACAAGAGCCTGAAGAGTGACGAGAAAGATAGGAAGTGAAGCAGGAGAAATCTACTTAATTGAATCCAAGGAAGGATAGCATGTCATGTGGAGAGAGGTCAACAAGAAAATGAAGGGGTCAAGCCAGATAAGGATTAAAAACTGTTAGCTGTTTTGTTCATTGAACGGTTATTTTGACCTTACTGAGAACAGCTTCAAAAGGCATGTGGGGCAGATGACAAACATCATTTACTGTAACAGTAAAAAGAAGATGAAAAAAAGCAACTGTTAAATAATAAAGCCTTTCTTTTGAAATGAGGAAGCTTTTCCCAGAATCACTTAGGAAACTTTCCCCATTCTTATTGGCCAAAATAATATCATATGCCCACCCCAGACCAATCATCAGCAAGGTGGTAGGTGGGACAATAACAAATATCAAGACTCACTTCCTGAGACTGCAGGTGAGCACCAAGATGGCAGGAGATGAGCACTTATAAAATCTGGACTCTAGTATGGGGCAAGAAGAAGCAATCCAGTGATTGTGAGGAAAGGGGAATTGTGATAAACAATGAAGTCCGTCTCCCACAGCCTATCATGGAAATAATCCATCAGAACAGGAGAGGTGAAACTACAGGACAGCGGGGAGAAGGGATGACTGCCAGTCTCAAGCTAACGGGAGAAGTGGGGCAGGGATGGGGGGAGCCAGAGCACTGCTGGAAAGATCAGTCTTGGTAGAACGCCCAGTGTTCTTTGAGGGGAAGAGGTGAGATGGAAGAGGTAAAAATGAGGATAAAGGTCAGATATGGGAACTTTTAGAAGTTGAGGTGGTTTGTTGCAGGTAGAAATCAGTAGATTTGACAGTGTGTCCAAACGGCACAAGTTTAGGTTCCCAAAGTTAGCTGGGAACACAGGAGGGAAAGGCTAGGCCTCATATAGCGTCTAATCCCCCAAACAATTAATAGGAGAGAGACAATTAATACTGGATAGATTTGAAAGTTTTGACTAAGTTAAATGAGATTATGGAAATACGAGATGGAGAAATGTCTTCTGTGCCTTAAAAAATATTGATAGATGGGCAGCGCCTATGGCTCAGTCGGTAGGGCGCCGGACCCATATACCGAGGGTGACGGGTTCAAACCCGGCCCCGGCCAAACTGCAACCAAAAAATAGCTGGGCGTTGTGGCGGGCGCCTGTAGTCCCAGCTACTCGGGAGGCTGAGGCAAGAGAATCGCTTAAGCCCAGGAGTTGGAGGTTGCTGTGAGCTGTGTGAGGCCACGGCACTCTACCAAGGGCCATAAAGTGAAACTCTGTCTCTACAAAAAAAAAAAAAAAAAAGAAAAAAAAATATTGATAGATATACATTTATTTAAATCATACTGACATAAAAACTTCCATGCTTATTAGGTAACATATGTGGGGAAAAAAGCTTCACACAGAGCCTGGCATGCAGCAGATAATAAATGTCATTTTCTAATTTGCACTCTCCTTCTACACTAGGCAAAAAGTCCAATCATATCCAAACCAATTTATATACTTCCTCAGGTGTGCTTAGTCCCACCTGCCTCCTGGGTGCTCAATGGAAAGCTCCAGGCAGCTGGCTCAGCTTTACTCGCATACAGACCAGGCTCAGACATGGCTCTCTCTGCACCCTCCATAGCTGGTGGGAGACGCAAACCTGCTAGAGGCCTAGCACCCAGTCTCAGATAAGGTGCAGTGTCCAAAGCCATGAGGTCGAGCTTCCCAATGACTGATGGGAGGGACAGAATACCACCACCCGAAGCCATGGTGTCTTAACATTCACAGATCCATTGCGTCTCTACAGGGGGATGTGAGCAGGGTTAGCTCAGAGTGCTAACCCTTTGGGTTACTTAGTTAAACTTGAATCTGTGAGACAACGGAAGATTTCCTTACCTCTTACGCACCACCCACTGCCACTCCCCAAAGGCACAGTGGTTCCCTAAAGCCTGTCCTGAAAGGGCCCTAGAATCAAGCAACCAGCTACGGGTGTCTGTGAAGTGACTGTCATCTCAATAAAACATAACATTAGTTTTCCTCCTTTCCCGACCTGCTCCCCTTTTTTGCCTCTTCCTACTGCTCTGAGATTTCATTTCTGTGCTTGCACCTCCAGAAATGGTTAACAAATGAGCTTTTACTCCTAGGACTGTTTTCTAGGGAACCCCAGGGAAGACTCGAGGAACAGCTGGATTGCTGACCTGTTCAGCATACACATCAAGAGTGTGAAATAATAAGGCGCTCTGCCAATTCCCTAATGTACAACTCCAGTTGATGAAAATGGCTCAGATAGCTCCTGAGCCCTGAAAAGAGTAAGCAAACTTAAGAGGAATAATATAAACATTTCAAAACAATCCAAGAAATACACATAGCACAGGTCTCACCCATACTAGGCCCTCGGTAACTATCAGGTGGTTCGTTCATAGAACTCCACTCAATCTCAGGGAGAGCAAGGGACCACATGGAGTGAATGAAAAACAGCATTTGTTGTCCTTTATTCTGAATAATAAAGTCAGGGACAACCTAAATTCCTCGATGAATTATAAGAAATTTTTTTGGTTCTGCAGAACCAAAAACTGGTTGCTGAAATTAGAATATGAGCTTGTTGGCAGAGATTAAGATCTTGGAGAGAGCAGTGTAATCCACGATCATTTGGGTGAGAAGCAGCATAAACCTCCGGGGAGCAGCAGCGAGCCCGACCACAGAGGGCAGTTGTCAGGGACAGGCCGGGGTGCCGAGGGTGAGGCGCTGCCATATACCCAGGACTCATCAACACTTGGACAAGTCACCCCCGAGTCCTCCCTCCCTCCTGAGGTCATATGTGAATAACACCAGAGACCATTCCACAAGCCCTGTTGAACTTAATCCTGCCAGATGAGAAAGGAAATCTTCAACAACAACAAAATAGTCGGATAACAAACTGTATTCTCCTAAACTAAAAAATTAAAAAACTGATCAGTCTAGGGCGGCGCCTGTGGCTCAGTGAGTAGGGCACCGGCCCCATATGCCGAGGGTGGCGGGTTCAAACCCTGTTATAGTGTCCTAAACAATAATTCTTTGCAGTGTACTGTTATATCCATTTTATAGAAAAAGAAACTGAGTCTTAGAAGGTATAATATTTCTTTGCCTCAAGTCATAGAAAATCAGAGGTTGAGCTAAGATTTTTTTATGCTTTGTCAATTACTCCTATAACCTATTTGAGCAAAGAATACTGTCCAATTTTCAATATGTTTAACTCCTATTCATTCATTCACCAAATATTTAGCACCTCTGTCTTTGAGCATTTTTCTAGTACATATCATTACACCAGCATATTTTATATAACTCTAAAATCTGCACTATTAGCCTAGGATGTAAGAGCAGCTGCTACTACTATTTTTGTACCTTCTTATTGAGTACTTACTATGTGTTATTAAATGCACTAATCGCTTTATATATCTTAACCCTCAAAATAAGATTATCCTATGAGATTTGAACCAAGGCGCTCAGACTTCAAGTCTATGATCCCATCTGTGGCCTATTTTATAGTGGGGCATGTTAGAGCTCAGAAGTTATCATTTTTTTCAAGTCAAAACTTGAAAGAATAAAGAATCAAACCCAAATCTTTCAGCTTCAAACTTAATATTTAATTTTTGAATGTTAGATTTCATAATCCTGGCATTTAGGAGTAAAGGACAAAATATAAACAGCAGTAAAGAGAATAAAAACCACTGCTATGATAAACAGAAGGTAAGCAATTACAATCTTTTATCATACTTGAAGGAATAGATGAAGATGCCGCAATATCCTTTGTACATGAACTTCATTATTGAAAAGTTTTTTCAGGGTTTAAAACTTTAGAATAAAGAAGACAGGCTGTGCAAGTCAGGGGAGGGGGAAGAACAGATACTGGGTACAGGCATGTAAATCACTGAATTCGCCCCCATTTTCTTGTCTTATATTTCATCCATGGTCTATTTGTACCATCATCAAGATCATAAATAACTTCTTCTAATTATGTGTCCATTCAGATATTTTCTAAAAAAAAATCATAATACACAAAAATCCAGAAAATGAGAAGATTAATATCACATTTTTTCTTTCCTTTCATGCCCAAGGTTTAAAGAACTCAGAGTCACTTGCAAGATGGAAACCAACTACTTTAAATTTTGATGCCATCTTAAAGGGATTCAAAGAAGGTACTAGGATTCAAAGCTTCCCTTTGAAGTAACAAAAAAAGGAAAAAAGAGAAAAACCTCTCACGAAGGTTTTTGTCTTGCATTAGTGATCTTTCCTAGGTCACTACTGTCTAATTCTCTTCTCAGTGCACCATGTGTGTACTTCATCAAGTTCACAGCCATGTCATTCCAAACTCTCTCACAAGGACTTTACCAAATGCCACCATTTAGATTAGGGGGAAAAGCCCTTCATAAACAAAAATGACAGTGACGATAATACCAAATTTAGGACTTTTTTAAGTTACTGAGAAATAACTACCCTGATACACTCAGCATACGGCTGAGGTGCTTCTTTGAGTATATGCTGTGTCAGTGAAGAATTGGCTTAGTTATTCCATTCTAATCCATGAGCTGCTTGAAGTTCAATGTTATATTCAACTAAAATGTTTTATCAAGCTCTATCATTTTAAATTGTCCTGAAACCTCTCTCATAGCATATGTGTAGTATCACTCCTAAACCCCTGAATATTACAATGTAAAGTCCGTTTTGTTCAGACACCCCCCCGCCCTTTCTCATCCTTCACGACCTTTGTCTCCCCAGGTGTTTCCTTTCCCCAAGCTAAAGCTGGAACTATTATTTGCAGTTGAGAAAATACACCAGCAATACTACTCCTGTGTCTGTGGATGCGTCCTCATGTGTGGCCCAGTACTCCTCCTTTCCTGGCCAGGCTGATTCCTACCCCACAAGGGGATGAGGTGCCCTCCCGTGAGCCTTCAAAGTGCTCTTTGCATATCTCCACCAAATCACCCCCACAAGCCAATGTGTATTGTGTTCTTACCATGTGTCAGCAACTTTGCTGAACAAATTATGTATATTATTTATAACCCCTATGAGGGTGGTACTATTATTATTTCTATTTTTCAGCCTTAATAATTTTAAGTACTTTCCCTAAGGTCACACAAGTATTAAGTATTGGATACAGGACTCAAACCCAGGTCAGACTGATTCCAGATCCTTTGCTCTTGACAGATATGTTGTCATTTCTAAATGTCATAATGCAAGCCAGGTGTGTCATCCTAGCAAGAGGCCGGGGTGGGTGGATTGCTTGAACTCAGAAATTTGAGACCAGCCTGAACAAGAGGGAGACCTCATCCTAAAAATAGAAAAACTAGCTGGGCATTGTGGCAAGTGACTATAGTCCCAGCTACTGGAGAGGCTGAGGCAAAAGAATCATTTGAGCCCCAGAGACTGAGGTTACTATGAGTTATGATGCTGCCATAGCACTCTACCCATGGCTACAAAGTGAGACTTTTGTCTCAAAAAAAAAAAAAAACAACCATAATTTATTATTATGCTGGCTGCAAATTCATTGCCCTCCTTTTGAACATGATCATTTGACGTATGTTAATTAAGGTATGTTCACTAGCACTTTATGGAGAAAACTTTTCAAATACATTTCTAAATAAAAGATACCCCATGCCAATAGAATTATTTTAATATTATACCCATTATGGTTCCAATTACTGCTTTCTTTCTCCTAAGAGATTAGTAACCATCTAATTAATACTAACGCATAAAATTTTGTCAAATACCATTATCAACGTTTGCAAGCTGTGGGCTCTACAGTTCATACTCTTCCTAACATCTTTCTCTCTTCTAGAAACCAGCTTGCTTATTTTCTTCCTTGCTTCCTTCTCCCTCTCTCCTATCTCCCTGAACTCGGTGCTTTACCTTTCCAACTTTTTCTGATTCCTAACAGGTTAAGTGTCTGTGATCCTATCTTTACATGCTTTCAGTATCCTAGCATCAACTGTGCCTGTCTGATTTCAGGGTACTAATTCACATGTCACAGCTGTATGTGCTTTTGCCTCTGTGTTCCAATGGGAGTTTGATTTTCTTCCTTTGTGTTACTCCTCTCCTTACCATTTGCATACCACTTTCCTTGATGTCCAGTGAAGCAAATGGAGTTGAGCAGTCTTGCTGTTTTCTCTCAGCTGGTTAGCATTTGCCTGGCGTCAAGCAAGCCTAACCCTTTTTTGCTCAACTACTTCTTCTCTTACATACAAATAAAAAGATCATTTTAGTTATGATTAGTATTTGATGAACTTTGCACCAATATGTTTTGGGGACTTCTGATTCCATTATTTTATTTCCCAATTATATAACTTATTCGAAGAGATCAATCCATTCAAGACCCTAGTATATCTCAACTATCTTGTTAAAAACATAAGAAAGGTCATTTCAGGTCCTCGCTACAAGGTCCAGAGGTGGAGATGACTGCTGATATTTTATTCTTACCTTAGCTACGTCCTAGAAGCACCAAAGACAATATGCCTACAAATTCATTTTATTTACTGCTTTTGATGCCTTAGGCTTGATTCTTGAATTCTTATTTCACACCAGAATTTATTTACCAACATAAACATGCACATCTCAAGTCCTCTCTTTATCAGGAAAGAGAGCAGCAAACCAATCTATAGAGTTCCCATTGGCCTTAAAATCAGAACACATCAGGAGTGCCTTGTTAGATGAATTTAGCAGCAGGGAAGCCTGCAGCTCATCAGCTCTCTGTTTCTCAGAAGTAGGTACTTACTGCAGTCAAGAGGAATTATTCCTGAGGATTTCTGGCCATCGGGATGTTTTCATTACCTTAAAAAAAGTCAGAATAAGACAAAAGAAAGATCTTTATATTTGTTTTCCCCTACAATATTTCACTTGATTTAAATGCCCTTTGATCTACACTGACATTGTTTTCATTAGTAAGAATTATTTCTTCAAATAAAATCCAGGTTAATCATTTTTTTATTCATTCACTAAACAACAAACATTTAAACTTTCTACAGTGTCCCAGGTTCCATGGTAGGTGCATAATATGTACGTATATACTTATATATACATACATACATAATATGTATAGGTCTCAACCCAGGGACGAGTCAACACAGGGAGAAAAACATATTAAACAGAGTATGATGGTGATTTTGAGTGACAGACTAGAGGAAGGACAGATGTGATCTTCCTGGCAGTGTCAGGAAAACTTCATAGCAGAACAACATGCAGAAAGAAAAGGAATTAACTATTACTGGGTATCTAATATATTCCAGACCCTGACGAAGCACTATCCAAATTCCATATTCCCTTTACATGGTCAACCTTTCCTTCATTTGTAGATGACCATAAGGCTCAACAGGTTCAGTAACTGCCCATCTCTTGTGAGTATAGAGCTAATACTCAAAATATATCTGATTCCAAAGTAGATGAATTCTCCTATATTATGTTCTGTCTAGGGGTCATTTGAACTATGTGGTAAGGAATAACCGGGCAACTTTTTAAAGGATATACCTCAAAGGAGTTTTCCATGCAGTCTAACCAGAGGAACCAACATTCAAAAAAAAAATTGTTACAGAAAATGCTATGGGGAAAAAAAAAAACTCTCTGACCTTACATAAATGATGAAAAACATGCCCAATCATAATCTAATAAAGAATGTTTATTATGAATATTACCATACTTTGCTGTGCACTTCTCCATAAGTCCACTTGCCTATTTCAAATTTTTTAAGACATATCTATAATCACAATTTTTCTGAGGATAAAATAACATGAAAAAATAATGGCATTTTTATGTGCCAGGTATATTCTAAGATACAAACAAACATTCATTTCTTTATAGGTATTTTTTGAAGTAGATACTAATACCATTTATATTTTAAAGATGGGAAAATTGAGATATAGAAAATTATGTAATTTATGCAAGGTCAAACAACTAGGAATTGGTGGGATTGTGATGAACATAAAAAATCTGATCTTACCCACTAGACAGTAGTCCCTCCTCAGTTGTAGTCAGCAATAGAAGCATTTTAAGGTTAAAATGATTATTTGTTTGAGAACAGAAATAAAATGGGACTACGTATCAAAAATTTGGAATGCTATATAGATGTCAGAGTGATTTGGCTTTGTCTTCTCTCACATGCTGGACTGAGAGAGTCTATTCAAACTAGACTCCATCTTTTTCTGTCCTTGGAGATTTGTTTTATAGAATAATCTCCCTAGGTTAAGATAACTATTAGTTAAAAAAAAATTTAAAAGATAACTATTAGTTGTACTCATTAGCTAGAAATATTCAATGTCTACTTATAAAAAGATAATCATATGACATGTCAGACTAAGGATTTTGGCTCTTCAAGATATCCTTTAATTTCTTTGTGTGAAATACATGTGTTATCAAAAATTAAATGATCTAAGTGTCTGCAACTTTTAAGGAGGAGTAAGCTACTAATACCAAACTTCCTTCTCTCCTAGATAATACCTATAAAATAGGGGGAGGTAACATTAAAGAAAAAGGAAAAACAAATAAAACACTCAGGACTTTGGAGAGTAAACAAAGCAGATGGATTGTACGGGAAAGCTGAAACTTGAAGGAAGCCACTGACATCAGAGTAACCTATTTTTTCTGCATCTGCATTAAGGGCAGCCACAATTATATCCACAGAGGGGAGTAGCTAAAACTCTGATAGGAAACTGACCATCTTTTCACTAAGGTAACAAGAGAAATGAACACTAGGCAACCAAAGCTATCAGAGAGGGAGGAGGAATGAAAGAGAGTAGAGAGCCAGCGATCAATCAAAACTTCTGCCCAGTGTAAGTGGGAAGTTTGAGTCCAAGTAAGTGAATTGCTTTATAAAACACAATAGTAGCACTCTTTGAAGAAATACAGAAGAATCGAGAGCGTGGAAAACACAACATGCCCAACCTCCAGGACACTCTGCACAATTCCTTTACATCCAGAGAACTAGGAAAATGGGACAGAGTCTCAGGCAAAAAGAAAGGAAGCAAATGCCAGCCACAGGATGATCCAGATGTTGAAAGTACTAGGCAGAGACCATATAACAGTCATTATAAATATGCTCATTGAGGTAGAAAAATACATGGTTGTGATAGAAGAAAAGATAGAAAACTGTAGCATAGAAATACAAAACATAAAAGTGAAATTAAAAATTTAAGAGTTAAAAAATACAATATTTACTTCAATAGCAGTAAAACCTAAATCCTATTAAAAATAGACAAACACCTTAACTGCCTCCCCAGCAAAGAAGATACATGGACGGCAGACAAATAAGTATATGAGAAGATGCTCCATCTTTCCATCCTCTGTGTTTAGCTGGGTGGACTGTAAACACATTCTTCTTAGGAAAGTATCACACAAATGGAAAAACAAGTGCCCAATGTACTCAATACTAATATGAAACCAATACATAAGTAACTGCACGCCCACATGAAAGAAAAACACAAGCGTAGTCCAGGGAGGGGGAGGATCTCACCTAATGCACACAACGTGAGGGTGTTCAGCACCCCCTGGGGGAGGGGCTCACCTGCAACTTGAACTTTACCTTAGAAATGAAAATAAAACCATTATGTCCCCACTGTAATGGCCAAAATCCAGAACTCTGACAACAAACACCAAACACTGACAAGATCTGGACTAATAGGACCCCCCATGCATTGCTGGCAGGAGTGCAAATAGTATAGCTGCTATGAAAGAGAGTTTGGTGGTTTCTTACTAAAGTAAACATACTCCTACACATGATCCAGGAATCGCATTCCTTGGTTTCTATTCAAATGAGCTAAAAATTTATGTCCACATGAAAACCTGTGTGTTTATAGCAGCTTTATTCATAATTACCAGAACTTGGAAAAAATAAGATGTCCTTTAGTAGGAGAATGGATAAACTGTGGTGCATCCAGACAATTAAATATTATTCAGTACAATAAAGACATGAGCTTCCACACCATGAAAAAACTTGAAGAAGCCTTAATGCATATTACTAAGCAAAAGGACAATCTGAAAAGGCTGTGCACCACATGATCCCAACTGTATGAGACTCGAAAACACAGACTACAGAGAAAGTAGGGGTTGGGGAGGAGAGAGGGATGAGTAGACAACCACAGAGGATTTTCAGGGCAGGGAAATTATTCTGTGTGATACTCTCATGTGGGTACAAGTCAGTATACATTTGTCAAAACTCACAGAATACAAAACACCAAGAGTGACCTTAATGCAAACTGTGGACTTTGGGTGATAATAATATGTCAATGTAGGATCATCAACTCTAAGAAATGTGATCAAGGACTGAATTAAAGTTATTTTTCTGATAATAGTAAGATGTCAATTGCCTTTTCATTCTCATCTTCTCACAAGTTTAGAGTAGAGCTTTCCAGAAGGGACATAGTCTGTAATATTTCAATGGATTTAATACAGAAACAGACATTGAAGATATTTTTAATGTAAAAGAATGCTTTCTCTCATTCATTTTATTATGTTGAAATATATAAATATTTTTACAAAGGTATATTGTTTATGTTAACATGTATTATTTTATCCAAATTAATAGATATAGATGTATTATTGAGCTCTAATGGACATATATAAGGAGATTAATGTCGTCTTTATCTCTATTAATACAGCATCTATTCTGCAGCCTGTGGATTAAGAAGTAATTTTGACTTTCGAGTTGATTAGTTAAGAAAGACATTTCATAAGGCTGTAGCTGTCATAGACAGAGATTCCCCTGTTGGAACTGGACAATGTTAATCGAAAACTTCCTGGAAAGGATTCACTATTCTAGACACCATTAAGAACATTCATTATTCATGGAAGGAGGTCAAAATATCAACATAACAGTTGTTTGGAAGAAGAAGATTCTAACCCTCATGGATGACTTTGAAGATTTCAAAACTTCAGTGGAGAAAGCAACTGCAGATGTAGTGGAGATGGCCAGAAAACTAGAACTAGGAGTAGAGCCTGGAGATCTGAATGAATTGCTCCAATCTCATGATAAAACTTTAACTGAAGAGTTGCTTTTTATGGAAGAGCAAAGAAATTGTTTCCTTGAGGTGGAATCTACTCCTAGTGAAGATGCTGAGAACATTGTTGAAATCACGACAAAAAATTTCCAGAATATTACCTAAAGTTAGTTGATAAACTTACTTGATAAACTTTAGTAGATAAGGCAGTGGCAAGGTTTGAAAGGATTGACATCAATTTTGAAATAAGTTCTATTGTGGGTAACATGCTGCATCAAACAGCATTACATGCTACTGAGAAGTCTTTTGTGAAAGAGTCAGTCCATGTGGCAAACTTGATGATCATCTTATTTTAAGAAATTGCCACAGCCACTCTAACCTTCAGGAACCACCACTTTGAGTAGTTAATGCCATCAATACCTCAGCAAAACCCTCCACTAGCAAAAAGATTATGACTTACAAAGATTCCGGTGATCATTAGCATCTTTAGTAGTACAGTAGTCTGTAATTAAGATATATACCTTGTTTTTCAGACATAATGATACTGTACACTACAGTATAGTAAAAACATAACTTTTACATGTACTGGCAACCTGGAAACAAACCCATAACTTCTCCAAGGTATGGATTATAGACATGAAGATAAAAAGCAACAACTAGAACACTTCAGAAGCAAACATTTTAAAGGTATGTGATAATGCAGGAAGGAAAGATTTCTTAGGCAGAACGCAGAAAAAACAAATCATAAAAGAAGAAATGACACACTATTTTATCAAAATTAAAAAGCTTTGCTCTTTGAAAATTACTTTTAAAAAAATAAAAAGACAAGTCACAGAGTGGGAGAAAATTTTGCAGTATACGTATCTGACAAAGAATTTATATCACATTATGAAAAGAGACAACACAATGACAAGATTGTAATTCAATAAAAATGGCAAAATATTTAATAGCACTTTTGTGTGTGTGTGTGTGTGGTTTTGGGCTGGGTTTGAACCCACCACCTCTGGCATATGGGACCAGCACCCTACCCCTTTGAGCCACAAGCACCACCCTATTTAATGGCGTTTTACAAATGAAAATATGCGAGGGATTCTTAAGAGAAAGAAAATAGGTCCCCTATCCCTAGCCATCAGAGAAAGGCAAATTAAAGCCATAATGAGATAATACTTTACACCCATGAAAACAGCTAAATTCAAAATTACTTACAGTACCAAGTCTTGGTCAGGATAGGCAGCAACTAGAATTCTTGTATATTACTCACTTAACATGGTATGATAACTTAGGAAAATGTTCATCGAGTTCATAAAAAGTTAAACGCATTCATACCATATAACCCAGCCATTCCCCTCAGGCATTTTCACAAAGAAATCAAAACATATGCCATACAAGTCTTATGCACAAACATTAATAGCACCTTTTTCACAATAGTCAAAAACTGCTAACAATCCAATTGTGAAACAATAGCTGAGCAGTTATGCAAAATGTAATATTTTCACATAATGAAATTCTACTCAGAAATAAAAAGAAAAGGGCTATTAATATACCCGATAGCAAGAATCAACCCCAAATCATTATCATAGGTGAAAGAGTCAAAGAGTACATATTGCATGTATCCATTTATATAAAATTCTTAAAAACACTAGCTAACCTGAGACGGTGCCTGTGGCTCAAAGGAGTGGGGCGCAGGGCCCATATGCCAGAGGTGGTGGGTTCAAACCCAGCCCCGGCCAAAAACTGCAAAAAAAAAAAAACAACTGCAAACAAACAAACAAACACACACTAGCTAACCTATTAATACAATGCACTCTGTTTGCTTGCCTAGAGCAGTGAGTAACAGAGGAAATAGTCCACAGTAGGGCAGTAGGCTACAAGGCATCTCTTGAGGATAATGGAAAAGTTCTATACTTGACTGTAGAAGTGAATGGATGTCTACCTCCATCAAAACCGATGGACTTTGGTGCAGTGCGTTGTATGTAAAGTTGATATGAATGTTAAAAAAGATTTAAACAGTCTAACTACACTTCTAAGAAGCATTTATTTGCAGAGACATTGGCTGGAGCTATATGTCCATACCATCACCCAATTTATCGATTAAAAAAAAAACCGCGTCTTTCATGGAACCTATGGAAAGGAAAAAAATATCTTCATTGTTTATATTCTGAAACTGAGAAGAACGGCAGTCAGACAAGATGAGGTCTTATTAAGGCTGCGCGTTGAGAGAAAGCAGCTTATCATTTCTTTTTCTCTGCAACACCAGAACTGTGATTACAGTTCTCTAATGATCTGCACCTCGTTCAGATACCTTTTATTTTTTTTAACCATTCTAATAGATTATGTTAATTCAGAACTACATAAAGTAGACAAATGAATTAGTTGAGAATAAAAGTCACATTGTGAATTGCATTATGTACATTTTACCAAGAATCAACTCAAGTGAACATGCCAATTATTGTTACACATAGTATACATCTCTAATAGTAACCAATCCTCATAAAAAGAGAGCTTATAAAACCTTTAATCATTAATACAGTAACAGACAGTTTCCGTCTCTTTTCTCTTTAGTTCGGGCATCTGTTGTCCATGCTTAGGTCTTGCCTTCTAGTTGCCTCACTTACAGGAAAGAACCTTGGGGCTACAGAAAACATTTCCCCCACAGCAGCATGGGCAGAGTAGAAAATCAGAATGTTCCTGGAAAGTGCCAAAGCGATCGCTAGAATAAGAAAAGTTCACCAATGATGGAACAATGAGGACAGAGATTATTTATGGATTGAGTGAAAAGCAAGTGAACACAATTCAGCACCTAACACTCAAAGAATAATCTTTGGGGTACCTTTTTCACACAGAGCTCCAAATGCTCATTTCAGGGGCTTCACAGGTCAAGGAAAATGTCACATTAGAGTGGAGAGTGTCACTCTCCTTTTTTTTTTTTGTACATCCTTTGTGGTACTCCTTGCTATGATTAGTTAGATATTACATAAACTGCAGAGATTTTTGTGCTGTGCAATTACTCAAAGTAAAAACTAAGTTATAGTCAAACCAAATGTTCAGTTCTCATTATTATTGTCCTTACTCACCTGTTAAACATATCCAATCTGCCTCTTTATTAGAGACCTAGGAGAGCCAACTCAGCTTTGTCGGATCTGCAAGTCAACATGAGGGAGGATTTGCTACAGAGAGCTATGGATGTCTCCATAATCAGGTGTTCACAAGAAATCAAAAGCAGAATAAAATATAAAACTATAAAATATTATATCACAGGACCCCTCCCATTTTAAGAAATTTAGCAGGAACCCTGAGAGAACTGGGAGAAACAAAATTTACCAAACTTACCAACCAACTAATGTCACTGGGAAAAATAATGAAAAAAAAGATTCAGAATGGGCAAATGATAGATATCCTGTTTGTTTATCACCCCCAGTCCATCCCCACTATCCAGGTAACCAGGTGTGGATTTAAGTTTGGAGCCTGCACCTGCTGAAACCATGGTGAAAAGGCCCCTACTTGGTGACCCTGTCCACACCAACAGCAGGGAAGGTGAATGGCATCCCTGCCTGGATACATCAGTCACGTGTGAAACCAGCCAGTGATGGGGAGTGGACAGTCCAATGACACCCAGAGTATCCCCACCATCTTACCCTGAAAAAATAGACTACATACCACCTACCAGGAGCTGAGTGGTCTACGCACAGCAGCAGCTTGAGGATGAGCAGCAGTGGCGTGGGACTCATTACTGATTCTTTGCTTTAGACTTTTTCACATTCCTTCTTTAATCTTAGGTGTAAGACATGATGAAGGTTGTGAAAAATGTATCCAAAAGGTAACCCAAACTAGACAAACTGTCAAGATTGTGTTATTGGTTTACTCTTATTATGAATATACAGGAAATCCTGAAGTAACTTGCATATATAATAACACCCAATATCAGATGTGTGTGCCCCCCAGTGGGCCAGCTGTTTGCTACCATCTTTCTGAACCCCCAGAGCAAACTGAATTTGCTACATGGTATACCAATACCCCTAGAAAGACAATAACTCATGTTATACAGAAGGAATACCTAAACAAATAAAAAAATCATTAATAACAATTTTGCAATATATACAGATGTGTCTTTTTATGTTTTCAATAACTAGAAGTTTTCCATGTGGAAGTACTATTTCTGAAAAATTATTTCTATATATTTCTTTTTATGTTGTTGTCATGTTAACTTTAATTCTCTAATTGTTAATGGTAGACAATGGATATTTGTATATTGAACTTAAAAAAATAATAGAATAATGGTAAACATTTTAAAAAGTGGAGTAAAGAAGGAAGTGCATAAACCAGAAAAGAGCATATAGATGAGTCATGGTTACGAGGAGGAGCTCCATAAGCAAGAAGCTGGAATCCAAAGACGTTGATCAGAATGTTTGACATCAGTGTCATTTGAGTAAGAGCCTAGATCTATACATAAAATTGGACCTGTCACCTACTGCGTGGTGCAAATGTCAGGGACACTGACAAGGGAGGCAGCAGTGATCCCTGCACTGTGGAAAATCACAGGGTTCTCATAGCTGTCGGTGTACCTTCTGCCAACTGCCAGCCACAGCCCTGCTTTCCCTTTGCCCTCTGTCTACCTTCCCTGCACATCACTGCTCTTTGGTGATACTGAGAGACCAGAAGTACAGAGACTGCTCTGCCTTTCAGTTGTGAAAAGTACAATCTCCAGGTCAAGAACTACCTGGAAACATCCCTCTCATGGTGCAAGTATGATCAACTCCATTATACTTCCATGTTTCCTCCACCAGCCTCCAGTTATGCTAAAACATGGTTGTGTATTTAATTATTTTTGTCTTCTTTATACTTTTACCATAATTTTATGATGCTCTGACAGGGCTAACACATTGCTCTTTGAAAAATCCCTGGAAAATTCTTTTCAAAATATGAATTTCCTTACTTATCCAAGTCAAAAGACATCGAGGGCCTAGTTTCCTTCTTGGAGTCGTAATCATCAGTATAATCATGTAGTCTGAGTATGAGTAGCAAAACATAGTGAAAATTTTTCCTCCTATGCTTCAGTTTTTCTCTTACCTTACAGAGTCCAATTCAAAAGCATACTTTAGATGCAATAATTAAATAAAATGTTGCATTTTGCATAGATTTCATTCCCAGGCATTGAGTTCTCATCTCTGAATGGTTGCCAAGTGACTTTGGGCAAATGACTTAGCCTGTGTGTCTTTATCTGATGCAGAGAGAATATCTGTTAAGAGTGGATATCAAGTCCTGAAGATACTGGACCTGAACTGGAGCTAATAATACCCACCTACCTACTGCACGATATTCATATGAAGATAGCAGACTGTGGAAATTACCTTACTTTGAAGAACGGGAAATATGAGAATAATATAACATAGAATAAAATTGTGACACAGTAAATTCAACAGGGCTTATACTACCTAAAACATTGTAGTAGGTGAAATATGGCTATTGCCCATCTTTAGCTCATCCTCAAATTACTTAGGAGACAATATCTACTCTTTGATTATTGTTGGCATTATTTTTTAAATGTATAGCCCCCCTCAAAATGTAACTATTTATCTCAAGTATAATTACTCTTTACATAAAGGAGAAAAACTCATTTATCTCACCTGCTGAAAATTTTGTTAATTTTAGTTTTATATGTAAAAAATCAAGGTAGATTTAAATACAGGGATCTGAACTATCAAGGTTATCAATTGATGCTGTTGGGCTGAGATTTCTGCCATTATATACTGAGCCAGTCCTGTAAAGATCATGTCACTTGTGTGTCACTGTCATAAAGGACCAAGACAGACAGAATGATTTAAATCAGTCTAATTACTGAATTAGAGTTCAAAGAAAGTGGGTCTGTGCCTTTCGGGGCATTTTACTCAGAGCATATTTGTGCAGGAGATGGGGTGTGGTGAGCCTTGCTGACAGGCTACACTTTGACCCTGTAACCACTGTTTCTGTTTTGCATTTTCTTTGATTAATTTAAGGAGGAAGGTAGAGAGAAAGAGGAAAGACACCTTTCTGTTTTCCTTATCAAAATATGATTAAGAATAATTTAGTAGAAATAATATTTTGTGATGAATTTCAGTCAATGTATGACTTTAGTTATTCCTATTATATCTGTGGACACTTGAATAAAAATATTCCATGAAAATATTTATTCTACTTTTTTCTCCCTTCTACACTTTCTTTCTTTTTTCATACCCAAATCAATGCTAATGGTAGCATCATGGGGTGGGAATAGTACTACCCTTGGCCTAGGAATGCCTGGTGTAGTTCTGTTGTGGCCATTTAATAGATGTATAATCTTGGGAAAGTCATTTATCTTTTCCAGGTGATGGAAAAATGATGTTGCATGTGCCAATGTCAAATATCCTGTCTAGTTCTAAACAGTCAACTTACTGTTTTTTAAGTTTCTTTTTTGTTGTTGTTTTTTCCTTTTTTATTATTAAATCATACCTGTGTACATTAATGCGATCATGGGGCACAATACACTGGTTTTATAGACCATTTGACACATTTTCATCACACTGGTTGACATAGTCTTCCTGGCATTTTCTTAGTTATTGTGTTAAGACATTTATATTCTACACTTACTAAGTTTCACATGTAACCCTGTAAGATGCACCGCAGGTGTAATCCCACCAATCACCCTCCCTCTGCCCATCCTCCCCCCTCTACCCCTTCCCCATATTCTTAGGTTATAACTGGGTTATAGCTTTCATATGAATGCCATAAATTAGTTTCATAGTAGGGCTGAGTACATTGGATACTTTTTCTTCCATTCTTGAGAACTTTACTAAGAAGAATATGTTCCAGCTCCATTAATGTAAACATGTAAGAGGTAAAGTCTCCATCATTCTTTAAGGCTGCATAATATTCCATGGTGTACATTTACCACAATCTATTAATCCATTTGTGGATCAATGGGCACTTGGGCTTTTTCCATGAATTAGCAATTATGAATTGGGCTGCAATAAACATTCTGGTACAAATATCTTTGTTATAATGTGATTTTTGGTCTTCTGGGTATATACCTAGTAGAGGAATTATAGAATTGAAAGGCAGATCTATTTTTAGATCTCTAAGTGTTCTCCAAACATCTTTCCAAAAGGAATGTATTCATTTGCATTCCCACCAGCAGTGTACAAGTGTTCCCTTTTCTCCACATCCACACCAACATCTCTGGTCTTGGGATTTTGTGATATGGGCTAATCTTACTGGAGTTAGATGATATCTCAAAGTAGTTTTGATTTGCATTTCTCTGATGATTAAAGATGATGAGCATTTTTTCATATGTCTGAAGGCCACACGCCTGTTCTCTTCAGAGAAGTTTCTCTTCAAATCCCTTGCCCAGCCTGCGATGGGATCCCTTGTTCTATTCTTGCTAATGCGTTTGAGTTCTCTGTGGATTCTGGTTATTAAACCTTTGTTGGAGACATAACCTGCAAATATCTTCTCCCATTCTGAGGGCTGTTTGCTTGCTTTACTTACTGTGTTCTTGGCTGTGCAGAAGCTTGTTAGTTTGATCAGGTCCCAGTGGTGTATTTTTGAAGCTGCTTCAATTGCCGGAGGGTCCTCCTCATAAAATACTCATCCAGACAGATTTCTTCAAGGGTTTTCCCTGCACTGTCTTCTAGTACTTTTATAGTTTCATGTCTTAAGTTTAAATCTTTAATCCAGTGAGAGTCTATCTTAGTTAATGGTGAAAGGTGTGGGTCCACTTGCAGTCTTCTACAGGTTGCCAGCCAGTTCACCCAGCACCATTTGTTAAATACGGAATCTTTTCCCCACTGAATGTTTTTAATTGGCTTGTCAAAGAACAAATAACGGTAAGTAGCTGGATTCATCTCTTGGTTCTCCATTCTGTTCCAGACATCTGCTTCTCTGTTTTTGTGCCAGTACCATCCTGTTTTGATCACTATCAATTTATAGTATAGTCTGAGGTATGATAGCAGGTGATTCCTCCTGCTTTGTTTTTATTTCTGAGTAATGTCTTGGTTATTCGAGGTTTTTTCTGATTCCATGTAAAACAAAGTATTATTTTTTCAAGATCTTTAAAGTATGACAGTGGAGCTTTAATAGGGATTGCATTAAAATTGTATATTGCTTTGGGTAATATGGACATTTTAACAATGTTGATTCTTCCCAGCCATGAGCATGGTATGTTTTTCCATTTGTTTTTCCATTTTCAGCTATTTCTTTTCTTAGAGTTTCATAGTTCTCTTTATAGAGATCTTTCAGGTTCTTTGTTAGATAAACTCCCAAATATTCATCTTCTTTGGCACTACTGTGAAAGGAATAGAGTCCTTAACTGTTTTTTCAATTTGACTGTTGTTGGTGTATATAAAGGCTACCGATTTATGAATGTTGATTTTGTAAACTGAGACACTGCTGTATTCCTTAATCACTTCTAAAGTTTTGTAGTAGAATCCCTGGTGTTTTCCAGATATACAATCATATCATCTGCGAAGAGTGAAAGTTTGATCTCTTCTGACCCTATATGGATACCCTTGATAGCCTTTTCTTCCCTAATTGCAATGACAAAATATTCCGTTACAATGGTAAAGAGCAGTGAAGACAATGGGAAGCCTTGTCTGGTTCCTGATCTAAGTGGAAATGATTTCAATTTAACTCTGTTCGATATGATATTGGCTGTGGGTTTGCTGTAGATGGCCTCTATCAGTTTAAGAAATGTCCCTTCTATACCAATTTTCTTAAGTGTTCTTTCATGAAGGGGTGCTGGATATTATCAAAAGCTTTTTCTGCATCAATTGAGAGAATCATATGGTCTTTGGTTTTTAATTTATTAATGTGCTGAGTGATACATATAGATTTATGTATATTAAGCCAGACTTGAGACCCTGGAATAAAACCAATTTGGTTGATGTATAATTTGTTTGATGTGTTGCTGGATTCTGTTTTTTAGGATCTCGTTGAATATTTTTGCATCTATATTCATTAAAGATATTGGTCTATAATTTTCTTTTCTTGTTGTGTTTTTCCTGGTTTAGGGATCAGGTTGATGTTTGCTTCATAGAACATGTTGGGTAGTATTACTTCTTTTTCTACATTTTGGAACACGTTGAGTAATATAGGTACTAGTTCTTCTTTAAAGGTTTGGCAGAATTCTGATGTGAAGCCATCTGGTTCCAGGCTTTTCCTTTTAGGGAGATTTTGTATGGTTGATGCTATTTCAAAACTTGATATTGGCCTGTTCAACATTTCCACTTGATTCTGGCTAAGTCTTGGAAGGTGACATGCTTCCAAGTATTGGTCAATTTCCCTCAGATTTCCATACTTCTGAGAATAAAGTTTCTTATAATATTCATTAAGGACTTTTTAAATTTCTGAAAAGTCTGTTGTTATTTCGTCTTTGTCGTTTCTCATTGATGATATTAGAGATTTTATTCTTTTTTTCCTGGTTAGGTTGGCCAAAGGTTTATCTATTTTATTGACTTTTTCAAAAAACCAACTTTTTGATTTGTTGATCTGTTGTATAATTCTTTTGTTTTCAGTTTCATTTAACTCTGCTCTAATTTTAGTTATTTCTTTTCTTCTACTGGGTTTGGGGTTGGAATGTTCTTCCTTTTCCAGTTGCTTGAGATGTTCCATTAAGTTGTTAACTTCCTCTCTTTTTGTTCTCTTGAAGAAGGCTTGCAGTGCTATAAATTTCCCTCTTATGGATGCCTTTCAGGTATCCCAGAGGTTCTGATAAATCATGGCTTCATTGTCATTTTGTTCCAAAAATTTGGCAATTTCCTTCTTAATCTCATGTCTGACCCAGCTATCATTCAGCATAAGGTTATTTTACTTCCATGTTTTTGTATGAGTATGCAGATGCGTGTTGTTACTGAGTTCAATTTTTATTCCATGGTGGTCCGAGAAGATGAAAGGAATAATTTCTATTCCTTTAAATTTACTGAAGTTAGACTTGTGACCCAAGATGTGAGTGATTTTGGAGTATGTTCCATGGGATGATGAGATGTATGTGTATTCAGTTTTGTTGGGATGAAATGTTCTGTAGATGTCTGCTAAATCCAAATGTTGGATGGTTAGGTTTAAATCTAAAATTTCTTTGCTCAGCTTCTTATTGGAGGATCTACCCAACACTGCCAAAGGAGAGTTGAAATCTCTGCCTACTATGGAGCTGGAGAAAATCAAATTGCTCATGTCTGTTAGAATTTCTCTTATAAATGGAGGCACATTCTGGTTGGGTGCATAAATATTAATTATAATATCAATATTAAGAATTAAAATCTCATCATATTGAGTATTACCCTTAACAAATATTAAGTGACCATTCTTGTCCCTCCTTACTTTTGTTGGTTTAAAGCCTATTGTGTCTGCAAATAGAATTGCAACACCTGCTTTTTTCTGATTACCATTTGCCTGAAATATGGATGACCATCTGTTCACCCTGAGTCTATATTTATCTTTTAAGGTAAGATGTGACTCTTGTATGCAACAGATATCTGGCCTGAGTTTTTGTATCCAGTCAGCTAACCTGTGCCTCTTTAGAGGACAGTTTATGCCATTCACATTAATAAAGAATATTAATAAGTCTGGTAAAATTTGGGGTATCGAGCTTTTCCAAAGTCCAGTGGACATTTTTAATCCTTTGGCCACTGTGGAAGTTGCAGTTTGATCAAAATTTTCTGAGTTTACTTTTGTGGTAGAGGATTGGGCTGGTCATTATTGAGGATAAGTCTGAGAATATCCTGAAGAGCTGGTTTGGTTATGGCAAATTTCTTCAACATATGAATGTCATTAAAGTATTTAATTTCTCCATCATCAATGAAACTCAGTTTAGCTGGATACAGGATCTGGGGTTGAAAGTTATTTTGCTTTAGGAGATTAAAAGTTGATGACCACCCTCTTCTGGCTTGAAAAGTTTCAGCAGAGAGATCTGCAGTCATTCTAATATTCTTCCCTTTGTAGGTAATGGATTTTTTACGTCTGGCTGCTTTCCAAATTTTCTCCTTCATATTAACTTTAGTGAAGTTAATTTTGATATGCCTGGGGGATATCTTATTAGAATTCAGTCATGCTGGGGTTCTGAAACTGTCTGCTATCTGAATTTCAGAATCTCTTGGCATGTCTGGAAAATTCTCTATCACAATTTCATGGAGAAGTGCCTCTGTGCCTTGCGAGGCCACTTTATCACTTTCAAGGATTCAAATGAGGCAGACATTAGCCTTCTTTGAATTATCCCACAGCTCTCTGAGAGAATGATCCATTTTTTGCTCTCCATTTCTCTTCCTCTTTGAGAGTTTGGGAGTATTCAAAGGCTTTGTCTTCAATGTCAGAAATCCTTTCTTCTGCTTGCTCCACTCTGTTACTGAGGGATTCTACCATATTGTTTAGATCTTTGAGGGCTGCAAATTATTGCTTCAGTGTGTCAAAATCTGTGGTGGTTTTGTCTTTAAATTTGTTAAATTCCTGAGACAACTTTTGAATTTCTTCTCGAATTTCTAATTCCAACTTTTGAATTGCTCCTCTAATTTCTAATTCCAAATTTTCCTCCATTCTATTAATGTTTGCAATCCAAATTCTGAATTCAATTTCTGACATCTCGGCCAATTGTTTATGAATGGGATCTTCAGTTACATCTGCCATATCTTTTCTTGGGGGCGTTGATCTAGTCTGGTTATTCATGTTACCAGAATTTTCCTGCTGATTCTGCCCCATGATTATTTTACACCATTTGACCTTTCCCCTGGAGCTTTGTCAAGGACCTGTACAGAGCTATGGCCTGAGAAACTGGGGATCTGTTTGGTGTGGTGGGGCTAAGTGGTTCTGTCTTGTTTTCAGTTGGTCTCTGTCCGACCTAGTGAAACAGTTACTTTAGGTTGAACTCTCAGCTGTGGAAAAATACCAGCAATTAAGGCACCCTGCCCCCCACAGGCAACAATTGGAAAAGATTGTAAAAGGAAAATCAAACCTTCCTACAACCACACACCCAGCGCACCACTTGAATAGTCCTCTGGTGATTGGCTCAGTTGAAAAAGTCCAAATCAATTGTCTCAGTCAGCACCTGTCTCAGATGGAAGAGTTTAAAAGGTCTCTGGCAACTAGATTGCAGGATCTGGTGACAACTGAAATATGACTTGCTACAGTGCTCTGTGAAGTCAGGAGGACTCACCCAGCAAATAGATTAGTCTGGGAAGGTTGATGCCTCCTTCCCTACCCTGCACCTCTGTCACACTCGTCATTGATAGCCCCGCAGGGCTGTGACGCAGTTGCCTCCAGTGAGCAGATACTCCAGGGGTTTGCACCTGCCTGAATCACAAAGAAATCTACATCTGCTCAGCCCTCAGCCAGGCCACTGCTCTCTGCCTGTATCCAGCAGGGAGAGGTGAGGCCTGACAACCTTGGGTACTTGATGGAGGCTTGGGTGTGTTCACTCAACTCCAGCCCTGCCCCTGATGGATGTTACTGACAGAACAGAGCAACTTTGTGGGAATTTGTTTCTGTCCCTGCTAAATTCCCCTGCAGAAGAGAAGCTGTTTTGAGTTCCCAGAACCTGTGCCTCAGGCACTGTTTTTGCTCTTGCAGGTTTGTATTTGCAGCATGGTTAGGTGTCAGTTTTAGCCTCCCGCCTTCCTTTGTCTATAGGCTGACAATCCCCTGAGGGCTGGGTGCGTCTTAGGCTCAGTAAAGTGGTCCTCTGGGTCAGCCCTGCCCTGGGAATTTCCAGGCTCTGCATGTGCATTTTCTAGTCCCTGGGCTCCACCCAGACTGGTACCACCTCAGGCAAACCCTTTACTCACGGGGCCTGTGTTTCAGTTCCAGATCTGTTCCACGGTGGTTGCCACCTGAGTAGATGCCCAGCCTCCTCTGGTTGACCAAGGAGACAGCGGGTGTAGCTTCAGAATAACCAGGGGTGAGCCCTATTGTTGCCAAAAACGGCTGCTGCTCTGCACCTCAGGGCAATGCCACTCCGGCGTGATTCCCTCTCAGCCGACCATCCTCTCCTCACTCCCATGCCACAGAATCAGCACTGACCAGCTGCAATTTAGGCCCTGTCCACACCCCTCGAGAAATCACCCAAGAATCTGGACTCCTGGGGGACAGGCCTCCAGACCTCAGAGTGAGAATGGAGGGGAGTGCTGGGAGCTCAGAATTGCAGGTAGAGAATATGTTCAGTTTTATACAGTTTTATGCCTGACAGGAGAACACCATGGCACCCTAGTAGGGAAGGTAGGTACAGTTTTTAGAGGGTCTCTCCCGTGGAGTGTAGTGGGAGGACCTTTGAACTCTGCTCATTTGTTTGTGGGGCACTCCAAGCCATTCTTACGGGGGAGGGGACTCCCGTCCGCTTGGTGATGGATTTTGTACCTTTTGTTTGTATCCTTGGGGTCGCAGCTCGCCTCAGCGGGGTTGATGTGCATCTTCAACCTTCTCTCTTGGTGCAGCTCTAATCCTCCAGGTTACTTGCTAAATTTCTGTCCTTTAACTCCTTCTGGACAGGAGCCTCTGTGGAAAGCTGGCTTCAGTCAGCCATCTTGTCTCCACCCCTCTAATCCACCAAGTTTCAGTGGTCCTCTTCTGTAAATACCAACCATTCTTCTCACTGTGTCACTTAACACTCATGTTAAGTTGAAGGAAGAATTGAAAATTAAATACTTACAGGGAAAAACACTAATGGCACTTAAATTGACACAAAATTACTGTGTTAAGATGAAAAACTTATCTTTTTAAAAATGCTAAATATGCATATATCAGACCATTGATTTATCATCTAGAAGCTGAAGTTCAATTTATATAATACTGTTTTTATTAATAATGAAACTTCTAAAGACCAGAAGGTCACCAAAGCCAACACTTCATATATTCTAAAATTGCAGTAATAGCTCACTGATTAATATTTTCTGGAATTCAACTTAACATGCAGATGTATGAAGTATCATGGAGCATCTAATATTCTAGGTCAAAAAACACTCTTAAGGTAGAGATTTTCTGGGTTGTGAAGGCTCTCCGTGTGTCTGCCTGACAGATTATAGGACTCTTCTATAGGTTAAAATGTGCAGTTACCCCAGTAGCTGCAAAAGTAAAATTTCACATTTCACAGTATAGTATCCCAGGTACATTTTCATCCTCTCTTGGTTGCCTTTGACCTGCTTTCCATTTAGTTATCTCTGGCTTTCTAAAGCTCTTGAACTTGAAAAAGGTTAGACAGCATACCGCTGAAGCAGTTGTGAGCATCAGCAGATTTAGCTTGTAATTTCATTGATCTATATGGGCTCACTGTTTGCAAACCAGCTGCTGCACTGTTTCCCCACAGCTACTGATCTCAGTAGCATTGATTTTTTTCCCCTTACATTAACATAGCATTACTCCTTTAATGGGCAATAAATGACTGGATGTAAATACAATCAGGGCTGCAACAACAAAAGGAAAACGTCAGGCTCATTTTTATTTAAGGGGTTCTTTCCATTAATATTTGCCATAAAAATTATAACACAAATTATTGACAAAAGTAATGCAATTTTGATTTTAGTGCATTTTGTTCGGTTGTAGATATGTGCTGTCTGCAAAGTGGTCTTCTCTTCCTAATGGATTAGGCAAAGCAATAGAATAACAGCACTTTTATGGATACTGTAAATTTGCACCATTACCTTAGGACAATTAAATTCTATTCATGAAAGAAAGCAGAAAGCAGTACAAGGGTTTACACTTAACTCCACCTATGCTGAAAATGAAAGCATTTCTGATTGTGCCAGCTGTCTGAGCGACATATTTGCTAAACAACACATTTAAGATATTGGTTGATTCAATAAAATTAGAAAAGCATTGACTAATTATGACATTAAAGAGCCTTGCCTATATCAACATTAATAGATAATCCTTCCACATTTTCCATGATGGACGTTTTAAGTGGGTATCTGTGTGTGTGCAGGGCAAACACTTTAGAAATTATTTCTCATGGTTGCTTTCTGGAGTTAAACTCTGTAAATAACTGTGGGAGAAGATATAAAAAGCATGCATTTTAAAGTTAATTATGCATAGATATGCTTTAGGTGGTGAAAGACATGAAAAGAGCCCAAAACCAGACTCTCACTTTTTGTTGTCAGTTTAGTTACTTAAAAGAAGCCAATCGCCATTAAGCCCAACCAGGAATCTCAATTTATAATAAAACAAACTCAACAACGTATCTTATTTCAGAAATTTTAGAATTTCAACTGAATTCTATTTCTACTGACAATATATAACCAATCTCCCTACCCAACACAATCTCTACTACCAAGCCTAATGTTTTCTTTTTCATGTTTGTTTTGAAATGGGCAAAAATCTTTTGGCAGCAACTTCTTCAGATGCTTTACACCATGGCTCTGACAAATATGGTTTTTAATTTTTAAGGAAATGATACTGAATCTAAAGGCTTCTAAGAAATTAACTATTTTTAACCATGCCTTTTTACATCTTTATTTAGGTTCTCAATATTTTTCCATCAGTTTCCAAGTTTTGATGAAGCTCAGGTATGCTTATATTTCAAATAACCATTACTTTCAGCAGTAATTTTTGTCAGTGTTTTGTATATCAGCCTTCATTTCAAAACATTCCGTGTTGTAAACAGTGATAAGAGTATTAATCTGAATAAGATTCACCAGAGTCAATGACAGAGATAGAGAAAATATCTGTAACTTATCTACAGTACATTCCCGTGTAATTCTCTCATTTAGATGGCTTTATTATTGTTGTATTGTTGTCATTGTTTTTACTCACCTCTTTCACTTTAATGTCTTTTCCCTAAATCATGTCATTGTAAGTCTCATCAGTCTGAACCATCTCTAACATGAGACCTCTAGATGATTCTGGCATAAACAGTATTCTGTCCTTTTGGTATTGTCCAAAGTTTCTCAGCAACAGACAATAGACTGCTGCCATCTCTCTGGGGTCTCTGACATCGTCTGTGAGTGACACTTCTCCCTGCAATGCTTCTTGCACGCCCTGTGACACTGAATGTTCTGCTGACCTCCATGTGCCAACAAATTTTAAAGGCTTCATTTTTTTGTAAATGAATTAAATTCTCATTTCTGTCTTCATCACACACACACACACACACACACAAAAAAAAAAATCAGAAGAATGAGACATTCCCTCTTTCAATTCTGTGATTCCAGATTTAGGAGGGAAAAAAGTACTTAGAAAAATAAAATATCTTTCAGATGATTTTTGGATGTAGAAAAATGTTTCATATAAATTGTTTCCTTTTTTAGAATTTTATATAATCCATATTTATATCTATTATCTTGACAAAACTTCTAGTTTGGTAACAAAGGGAATAATTCTATATGATCCAGTAAAATGTCTAAAAAGTTTCTAACATTTCGAAATACAGTGAAGTGTATATATTATAGGATTTAATGTGCAATCCATTCAGTGTATTCAAGACCACGCTGAATTGTTTCTATTACTACTTAACTTCTCATTAATATAATACATGACAGGCTTATTTCCAAACTATAATACTATAAGTATAAAATTAGATAGAATCTTCAAGAAACAAGACTTTCTGAGTTAATTTACTTAACAAACATACTTGTCACCAGAAGCACTACCTGGAAGTCATAAATGATGGAGTCATGTCCTAGTCTCAGAGAGCTACAGTCCAGCAGAGGGTAACATAGATACTCAACCAAACTTCTTCTTTTTTTTTTTTTCTTGTATGAAACCTTCTAGAAGTGATGAGACACTTTTTTCTTAGCAAAGACAATAGTCTATTTTTCCCATATCATGGAAATACAGGAAGACTACATCTCCCAGGCCGCTCATAGCTAACTGGGGACATGACCAATGGAAAGTTAGTGGAACTGATGGACTTCACTCCCAGGCATAATTCCTGAAAGATCTCATGCAATCCTCTGTGGAGCCTTTCTTCTTTCCATCATTGACTAAACAAATGAAGAGAATATATTGGAGAATTCCACAGACACCCAGGATGTGACGGAGCCAAAAATAGAAGTTTGGATGAAGACTGCCCCCACCTTGTCCCCGGAACCTCCTGGCCTACAGTGTCATAAGTAAGAAACAGTCTACTGTCACTGACAGTTTAGGTGTGTGTGTTACAACAACTAGTGTTTATTACTCTGACTCGATAGTTCTCAGGATTATTTTACAACTTATTGTCCTGTGCTGCAATATAACATAAAGGCATATACAAGCTTTAGCAAGGAATTTAGGGCTTTGGATCCCATAAATTGGCTTATTTCCTCTTATGGATTTTTTTTCTGACCATGTTTTTCTAGGTTTTTGGCAAGGGTATAATTTCTCACTGAAAATCATTGCAGTTGTCTCTGGATTTAATTTTATATGTTCTTAAAAACTACATAATCAAGCTTAAAATTATTAGCTACCATGTATATAACACAAGTCCCAGGGAAAACTTTAATCACATGTAAACTTAATTAAAACCATTTAAGGTGTAGATATTATCATATCCATTATATATGTGAGGAAGTAAAGAATTAAAATAAATTAGCGAATTAGTAAATTCTAGCATAAGCACTTGATCATTAACATGTATAATATATGATGGAATATTATTTACAAAGTTCATATTGACTTTTGAGATCCCATTTTTGTAAGATTCATTTCTTGATGAAGATCCCATATAGCTAAGATCCAGAAATATAAAACATGTTTTCCATAACAGATCTCTCATCTAATGTACAATGTGTATGATCTTTTTACATTTAAAACATTTTTATTATATACAGACAATTTAAATAAAAACAAAAGAAAGAGTATATGACCCACATATCCATTTGATTTGAAGCTATGATCTATATATTATATTAATTTTCAAATGATGATTGATATTTTTTCTATATCCCCTCATATCTCCAAGATCATTTTGAATTAAATCACAAACCTTAAATTATCTTACTTGTAAGCTGAAAAATAGGTATCCTTTAGATAATATCACTAGAATATAAAAATTTTTATATATAATTATAATGCTATGGTCATACTTTAAAAAAGATTAAAATAATTTGGGTAGAAATTCTTGTGAAGTATTATTCATCTATTTACTAAATAACACATGTTGTGTATATGTTGTGTTTCAGGCCTATCTGGACATCTTTGAGTCCTGTCCAATAAATTTAAACAGCTTTGATTCTATACTCATATTATTATTTCTGTTCCTAGCAGTCTTCAGGCTGGCTGTTATTTAAAAGTTTTTGTTTGTTTATTTGTTTCTTTTAATTCAGCGGTTCTCAACCTGTGGGTTGCGACCCACAAGAACTGTATTAAAGGGCTGCAGCATTAGGAAGGTTGAGAACCACTGTTTTAATTATTATGAATTCTATATCTATACCATTAACTTTACACTTCAGATTATTGTCAATAACATTCCTATTATTACAATTATTTACAACTTGCTTGTTTGCAATCTCTATCCACCTATTACACAATAGAATTAACTTACTCCAAGCTATTAAATTCATCCTATCAATGTTAATGTCTTAGGAGTAAAACCTAGTACTTAAAAGATAACTATTAATCGCCAGAATTCAATCCAGTGCATTAATTCCTAGAAAGCATGGTCTGGCTTTTGAACTGAAAGTCAGGATTCCTAATATGTTTCTGGCATCCTGACTCTGTCTTGTGTATCGTTTACTACATCTGGTGCCTCACATCCTTGTTGTTAAAAAGGGAATAACGAGATAATAATACACATGCTTGGTGCCACACAGAAATCTTGTGAGAATTAATACTCAAAAAGGACTTCAGAGCTTAGTGAGAAAAGGCACTTTAGAATATAAACACCATGCAATTACTCTTATTACTGAGAGCTAGAAAAATGCTTGCAAGAAATAGCATGATTATTGTGGCATGCATTAAGCCAAATAAAAAAGCAAGCGACTAGGGAATCCCATCGAAGATAAAAATTACTTTGACCAATCCTTCCTTCCCTCCAGCCACTGAAAGAAATTATTTTTATAGCCATGTTAAAATGGTACCCTAACTTGCTTTCATTTTGCTTAAAATCTGTGACACAGGAATTGTGCTTAAATGAAATTTCCATCAGGTTTTACATATTAAAAAAGCAAGTGCATTTTAATGTACATATTGAACATTAAATCATTTTTTGCTGCAGGTTATTGCAAGTAAATATTAATTGTAAAATAGATTCTTTTTGATGAAACAAAATGAAAATAGACTGCTAAATGTTCACCTCAAATTTTCTCATCATTTCATTAACAGTTCAACTAGGAAAAGTATTTTTATAATGATGGGCAGAAAAATCACACTCATCAATATATATCCATATGCATGTGTTGGTACACTGCATCTGGTACCTTAAAATAAGAGGACAGAAATACATCAGATGCCTATGCCTCTTAAAATGGTTAGTGAAAACTGTTTTATTTAACAATTGTCTCTTCATTTACAATATTCAAACACCAAATTCATTAAGAAATATAACCAAGTTTAAATTGTACTTCAACAGACTTGTCTTTCAAAGAATCAGGATTTTGACAAACAAAAATTAGTGAAACAGATTAGATTCCTAAGGGACTAGGTACAAACTTCTGTTCTACTTCTGTGTCAACTGTAAATTCAAACCTGCTCAATTCCCATTTACTTTTTGTATCTTCATAAAATATTTTTCTTTAGGTTCAATTACTTTACATTTCTACATATGGTTTGCTCCAAAACCTAAATCAAAGTATTATGTACTTCAAAACATTGTGAAACTGTAAAGATTCGGACTGCTTTAAACAAGAATAATAAAACAGGAATCCCTTAAAAGGACAGTTTCAGCTGGTGCAGACAGGGAGCTGAGAACGCTACAGCCTAGCTTGCATTGCCACCTACGGTTGCTATCTGACAGTTCCCAGGGAAAGGAAATGTGCTCTGTCCTCTGGGTGAACAGTGGCACCTGGGCACTGTGCTTTTAGCCTTAGCTCTGTCCTGAATAAATACCTCACAGCATGAGAACACTGATTAAAATTCCAAATTTTGGAAATTTATATGCTTGATTTCAACTTTTATTAATGCAGCAAATTAACATCTCACCAACTCTATTGTTATAATATATATTGAAAGCCATCCACAAATTCTCAAATTATGCTAGTGAAAATTCCTTTAAATAATAAGCATTTTGATAGCTCCTTCCAATTATGGAGATCTCTGAGGAAGACACTTCTGTTTGCCTACCTCCAATTCTATCCCTTGTTATTCTGCTACCTGGATCTAACAATGGGATGTAAGTTTAACACCTTGACTGATACACTAGAAAAAAAAATTTTTCCTTGGGGCACAGTACTTTATTAGGTCTAGCACATTAAATGCCCTGTGACTTGTAATTAACTCAAGCTAGTTTTGAGCCCAGGGCCTTGTGAAGCATATATAACTCACCTATCTCTTGACATAGCACCACGACCCCCTCAGGAAAAAAGTTTGTCTAGTGTGGCAGTCAATGTGCAAGAGATGTGAGTTATGTATGCTTCACAAGGCCCCGGGCTCGGAACTAGCCTAAGTTAAATACAACGCACATGGCAGTTAACGTGTTCAGTTGTGCACACACCTATATTTTCACTCTGACCCAGATGGTGAGCTGGGTGGAAGCAGAGGCTGTGCCTTGTGTCATCGCACCCACACAGCAGTGGAGAGTTCTGGGTCAGAGAAGCTGCTTACTTACATGTCCTCTTGAATTTATTTCAGTACTAATTATCTCAGGTCCAGTTCCCTAGAAGCAGAGCCCCAGAAAACAAATTGAATGCACAAGATGTTTTAGCCTCCATACTGAGGCTGTTGTAATCTTCAGGCAAAGCCTAAGGAGGATGGAAGAAACTACAGCACAAACACGTGGTTCCAGGTCAAACCCAGCTTGGCCTGATCTTCAACACGGATGGGAAGAGGGGCTCTGAAGCATAAAATGCTCCATGAAAGTGCCCTTCTCTTAAGACTAGTGTACCTCCTCTTACTCTGTCCAGAAGCTGGGAGTATGTAACCTCCAAGGTGAAGCAGCTCCTTCAGCTGAGAGCAATCTCCAGAGAAGGGGACGGCTGTGAACTGTGAGTAGCCAACAGTCCTACCAGCTGACAGGCAGTAGCGGACCCTCAGAGAGGGGATGTGGATAGATCACCTGTACCATCACTTGAATGCATTTGCTTCTCACATCAAGTTTACTTCATCAGGTATTGATTCTCCAGGTTACTGTGCTCACAGTTCCTGAATGAACGAACTTGCTAGCTTCTGCAACTGGTCCTGTGGCAAAAGCAGATATATATTTCTCTCCTCTATCACCCATTCATTCTCTCTCTCTCTTTCTCTCCCACAAGTCCTCCAGCCTAGGTGGCTTATCTAGTGGAGTAACAGAGAGCCTTACCCGTGAGGGTTGGGCCTCTTTGTGATGCCCTTATTACCTTACTAGGAAGGTCAAGGTTGGTGCTACACCTGATCATTCACGGCCATAAATGAGCATGGGACTATCCAGAGGCACCTCCTCTGCCCTGCCCAGTGGACCACCTGAGTGCCAAACAAGTTTTTCCCTGTTTCTAGTATTGCTGACTCCCGAAGAAGATAAGAGTCTATTACTTCTACACTGTGCTTGCTGGCCACTGGCACATACTGCCGAAAGCAACCAAGTGGCAACTGGACCTTTGTATTGTATATACAGTAGTTAGAATCTCAATGTATCTACAGCTGGAAAGGACCTCCTCTAGAAACCTAAGACATCTAGACTCACAGAGCTTATAATGTCAGAATCAGGAAGCACAATTTCTGCAAACAAGAGTGATGGCAAATGTACCACTCCTACTGTCACCCTTTAGCTCCCCAAACCATGTGTATCAGCTTGCTAGGACTGCCATAACAAACTCTACAGACTGAGTGACTTAAATAACAGACCTTTACTTTCTCACAGTTCTGGAGACCAGAAATCCAAGATCGAGGTGCTGGCAGGGCTGGCTTCTCCTAAGGCCACTGCCCGTGATTTGCAATGGCCATCTTTTCTCTGTCCTCACACAACCTTTCCTCTCTCTGTGAGCATCTCTAGTGTCTCCTCCTCCTCTCAAAAGAGCATCAGTCATATTGGATTATGGCCTCATGTAACCTTAAATAACCCCACTTCTCTATATCCTATGGTTTGAGATGTTATTATGAAGAATCTCATGTTAGTAAATCAAATACTTCCTGAGTCCATGGATAATGATGTAGGTAGGTCAAAGTTATGTAGGAAAGAAAAAGGAACCTCTACATTTTAATCTTTGAAATCTAATTGGCACAAGTGGCTGATTGTTCTCTTTGGGGGACACATAGCATTCATCTCTGCTGCTGACAGGTCATACATTAAGCAGCAGCAATTAGTTGAACAGCCCTGAAGGATACACAGCACATATTCTCAGGCACATACCTGCAGCTCATCTTTTCCACCATGGCTCCTCCATTCACGTGCCCACGGTGCCACCACTCTCATGGTCAAACACAGGGGCTGGCTAATAACCATTTGCTAAGTTATCCTGTCCATTTTGTTGTTTGGTGCCTCTTCTACAATGGATCTACTGTAGTGTGCAATAAAAAGACCTTCCTATTTTCTCTCAATTACCACAGGTCCATCCACGTGTCTCCTCTCAAACCTCTTTGACCCTGACCTTACAATTTCACTCCTTTCAGATCTCTTGATTAGCAGCCTAAATTATTTGCTATTGTCCTTGAATTCATGAATGTTGGTGCCACAAACCATTTCTCTCATTACATAAATTGATAACTAGGAGCTTTTCCCAAGCTCTGCCTACTACATGGTTTCTTTCCTTGACCATCGTCTTTCAAGGCCACACCTGCGTAGAAGTATAATGCATGGGTTGTTCATCTTAGGGCTGCAGCAACATGCCAAACCAACTCATCTATGAATCACACCCGAGTTTCATGCCCCTCTGTCACCTAGCCACAGGAATCTCTTTGAGGTCTGTCACCAGCTAAGTTCCCCTAGGAGTAGACTCAGTTATTGGATTTAGAGTACAGGGTATTTTTTAGGGACTCCTCTTGGGATCAATACCTCTGGAAGGGAGAAGAAGGAAGCAGGACCAGTGACAAGAATGCAAACACAAGCTCAGCCTTGACCAATCCCAGGGTAACCTCCAGATAAACGTCTCTGGAAGAGAGTTAAAATAGCACTGTAGAATTAGCCTGAGTTGGGCCAAAGTGATCTACATTAATCAGTAAGGAGAGTGGCCATGGGTGGACAGCTATTTGCAGCTGAGGCAATCCCTGAATGATCTCAGAGCTGAAGAGTATCTTTCAATAGTACTAAATTCAGTTAAAGTGTTTTCTACAACCTACTTTGGCCTACAAACTACAACCAGAACTTCTAAATAATGGCAGTGCTCCCTTCAGAAATAGGCTGTTCTCTAAACCCTTTCAAGAAAGAAAATAAGCAAGTGGGTTTTCAAGATTTACACCTCAAATCCTTTCTAAAATACTGTTGATCTGAGCCTTTGATCACTCTCACCTGTCTGTCAGAGCAGTTGGCATTTCTACCAGATTAAATGTAAGCCATTGATTTTCAAGCTTCCAAGAAGCTTCTAAGAAATGTATTAGAACCACTTCCAGGATGCTAAGTTTGGTATCACAGGAAGATACCCTGTATTAACGTACTATCCCTTATTCAACTTTATATTGTCCTCCATACTTCTAATCCAACACCTTCAGAACCCACTCTCAAGACACTAATCACTGCTATAGTTGTTAGCTATTTCTGCAACTCTTTGGGCAAATAATCCATCTCTCCTTTAGAAAGCTCAACACTTTGCCAAATGGGTTATGCTGAGATATGATACTCGTTGCTGTTTTTGTGTCCAAGAAAGGAAAAGGAGGCACATCCAGAAAGAGTATTATCTTGTAAGCCATCTGCCACCTTATTTGAGGTTTCTCACAGTCTTCAGGCAAAATGTGTGGAAGATGCTGATAACAAGGGGGACCACTGGACAAGCCCAGAAGATTCAGTGGGATCTAGGAGTGCAAGGTTTACATGTGCAGAAGGTACTCAAATAATGTCGCTTGTCATTTCATTGTAATATTGACGAGTAGAAGAACCCATTCTGGCTGGGGCCACTGTGTGTGTGGAGTTTGCATGTTCTCCCAATGCTCAGGTCCTCTGGTTTCCTCCCACATCCCGGAGATGTGCATGTTCAGCTCGTCCGTGTGTCTAAATCGTCCCAGTCTGAGTGCGTGTGGATGTGTGTGTGAGTACACCCTGTGATGGAATGCTGTCCTGCCTTGCACTGTGAGCCACTGGGGCAGGCTCCAGCTACCTGAGACCTTGAATGGGATTAAGTGGGTTGGAAAACAAATGAAATAATGAATACAAATTTTTGTCAAATAAAAATTTGTCAAGTGCACGATAATCATACAAACTCAGGACAATAAACATTTCTAGGCAGAAGTGCTCCATGGCCCCACCACATTCATTGCTTATCATTGAACTATGTGGTGGTAGGAAGTTCTCCTTATCATTTTTGCTTTGCAAACATTTGTTACTTGGTGTAATCCTCCAACACTATGACTGCCATCATTCTGTTCCTTCAGACTGCTTCACAAAAAATTGGGTAAAGAATTAGCTTTTGGTTTTGTTCATCTTTCTTAAATATGTGCAGAGCTCATAATTATTCCAATCTTCAATATTAGAAGTGTTTAAGATCTTTGTTTAGAAGTTTGGTGATGTTTTTGTGAATAGAAATATGCTGTAGGAAATCTACAGTTGTTTATATCAATTTTATCTATGCTAAAATTGTTTTAATTATATGTCATTTTGCTTAAAGCCTCAGTTCCCAACAACCTATTGAAGATGTTAACTGAGGACTTACTGTATGTATACCCAGATTATACCATCCCAAGTTTCTGTAGCTCTTCCTTTACCTTTCAAGACTCTGGCACATGAAGCTGAGAATTAAGCTTTTTCTCAGTTCTATGACTTTTATAATTAAGTCCATGCTGGTCTTCAGTTCATCTGCCCTCCAGCTACAGGAGCTGAAGGTCTTTTTATGAGCCGCCAAAGGGGCCCTCTGACTCTCATCCTTGGCTTTAAATTGGTGATTGATTGCCTTGAGCCTGTTATTTCATCTCTTTGAAACGTCAATGGCATTCAGAAATAGCCTCTCAATTCCACAGTCCTAATAATTTATATATCTCTTGTACCTCTCAAACACCAGAGATATTACACAAGTCAACGCATCTTCTTCCACCCATATCCCATCCAAGCTGACCTCAGTGACAACCTGAGCAATTGCACTGTGGCTGCCTACCAGAGGCTCCCACCAGGCATGAAGTCTTTAGTATTAGCCAGACCTCAAGTTTCTAACTCCAGGATCTCACTCTTGGAATCTGTTTCCTAAGACTTTTGGTACCATTTAAGGTCAGTTTCCCTAGAAACAAAATCTGATACATGGTTTTTAATGCTTACTGAGGAAGGTAACTTCAGGAATACCTCCCAGGGTGACAGTAAATTAGGAGAGAGAAAGGAAAGCAACGACCAAGCTTGTGGTCTCGCGTAAAGTGGCTTTTGCCTGATCTGTTTGTGTTACGGGGAGTGTGGAATATTCATCTCAAAAGCCAGATTTCTGTATGTGTCAAGCACTGTCTACATTCTATTCCTGAAAAGGGAAAAAATGTCACAGTCTCCATGGCCGGACTGTTTCCATCTCCTCACCCACTGCTCCCTGGGAATTTTTCTTTATTGAACAGAGAAATTCTCAGGGGGCAGCAGGTGAGGCAATGGCAAGATGAGTGAGTGGCAGCTGTGATACATTTGCAGTCAACATTGCCAGCAGCTGAGAAATGGGTGCAACCATTCAGGACCCAGGTAAGGCACCACTGCTTTTACTAAGCTAGAAAAATCACTGACCCTGGGATCAGGAAAGTCTTTTAATTAGTGACCTCAGATGGGGTGTGTGTGTATGTGTGTGTGTGTGTGTGTTTTAAATTAATTCATCCAAGATCGTTTGGACTTATAGAAAAGGTGATATATACAAAGGTCTCCACATAACCAAAAATCTGTGAAAAAGTGGCACAGCATCATAGGGAGGCATAAGATGACATCAAACTTGGGCCCGGAAGTGAACCCCATCTGACGCTGCTGGAGAGGATGTGCAGGACAAACTCACTTGGCTGCTGGCACAGCTCCCTCCCCTCCCTCAGGAGTGGCTGCCAGCCAGCAGCAAAGGAAATTCTACCCAAACATAGGAGAGGAACTCATAAGGTAACAAATTCAGAAAGTCAAGCTCTTAAAAATAGATTATAACATTTGCTGCAACCTGGAAAACAGTTAAAGAAAAGCTTCCTTTGAAGACATCAATAAATCTCTATTATCTAAAAGAGCAAAAGATCTTATAACATCACAATTCTATCCACAGGGTAATTCAACTACTGAGACTGTTCTACACAAAAGTGAAGTCAAGAAAGTATGTTTGCAAAATACTATTACCTCTTCTTTATGCACATTTTACCCCCCCCCATCTATTATATCACTCCTGACACCAACCCAGGCGTCTGACATTCCATTGGAATGAACACAAAGTAAAACACCTCCATCATCAGCATCCACCCAGGCCAGCTCATCTCTAACCAGGATATTACATATTCTCATCTCCTTTCTCCCCGTTATACCTTAAAGGGCCAATATCACATTTCAATAATGACTTGAGTCTACACATTCCCTATAAAATATCATTCACATGATAAAAACGTGTACAAATTTTTAAAAATGCTAAAATGCAGAAACCATTGATGGTCAAGAAACATTAATATTTGTTTTCTGGCAATGGTAAAGAAGAATGAATTAGATTAAAGGAAACTCTGATCACTGTTTATTAGCTTGTTATTCAATATTAATAGAGAAGAAGAGCTCAGTTTATAAGCTAACTGCTATTTTCCCAAAAGAGGACAGAAAATTAGGTCATAAAGAAGACAGCTCTTAGTTGAGGCTATCTCCAGAAGGGCTGACCATTGTTCACATTTGGTGCATAGCTTATTCTAAATGAAGTGTGTATTTTACATTGGTGTTCTTCAATAAGAGAAGTTGGGTAAGTATAAAGGGGAAATGGATTTGCAATACCCCAGCTAACTTTAGACCACCTCAACAAGGAAAAGGAACCCATACAAAATGAAAGCCAAGGGGAAAAAAAAAGTTGGGTAAGTATAAAGGGGAAATGGTGTTTGCAATACCCCAGCTAACTTTAGACCACCTCAACAAGGAAAAGGAACCCATACAAAAGGAAATCCAAGGGGAAAAAAAAAAAGTTGAGTAAGTATAAAGGGGAAATGGTGTTTGCAATACCCCAGCTAACTTTAGACCATCTCAACAAGGAAAAGGAACCCATACAAAAGGAAATCCAAGGGGAAAAAAAAAAAGTTGGGTAAGTATAAAGGGGAAATGGTGTTTGCAATACCCCAGCTAACTTTAGACCACCTCAACAAGGAAAAGGAACCCATACAAAAGGAAAGCCAAGGGAACAAAAAAAAAAAGGAACTGTGAATTCCTTTCACTCAGTAACCATTGCTTATTTCCTTCTTTTCTTCTGCCTGCTGGCTACAGCATCCCTAACTTCTCACCTGCAGGAATTAGAGAAGCAGTTGTGGAGGAACAAATCACAGGATCTTGGGAACCTTTCCAGAGGCCACAGAGTAGTGAGCCTCAATCTTCTTTTCAAAAAATTTTTTAAATTTTTTCATTTCAGATTAATATGAGGGTACAAATAATTAAGTTGCATTGTTTGTGTTTATTAGGTAAAATCTGCCTGCCTGTAGTTCTGCCTGTCTCCAAGAGGTGTGCCATATAACCTTACATCGTGCCCACTAGGTGGAAGGACACCCATCTCCCTCCTTCCATCCCTTTCCTTCTCCCTCCTCTCCCCTTCCCCAACCTGAATTTAGTTTTTCTCTTGTGTGGGAATATTTTAGTTCGTCTACTGGCTTCATATTAATTTTGAATACATTGGTAACTTGCTTTCCATTATTGTGAAACTTTACTAAAGAGAATGTTCTCCAACTCTGTCCAGGTTATTACAAAAGATATAAAGTCTCTATCTTTTTTCTGGTTGAATAATATTCCACAACTTACTAGTCCATTCTTGTATTGATGGGCGCTTGGGTTGATACCAAATTTTAGCAATTATAAATTGAGCTGTGCTAAACAATCTAGTGCAAATGTTATTATGATAAAATAAGTTTTTTCTTCTTGGTATATGCCTACTAATGGGATTGTAAGATCAAATGGAGGGTCTATTTTGAGTGTCTTTGAGAATTTTCCATACTTCTTCCAAAGAGGATATATTAGTTTGCCATCCTACCAACAGTATAAAAGTGTCCCCTTCTCTCTACAACTGTTCCAGCTTCTGCAGCTTCAGGACTTTGTGATGTGGGTGAGTCCCAATCTTCTGCCTCAGGCTTCACATGGGTCAGACAATTTTCTAAGATTCCAGAGTAAAAGCTGCATCACTGGCTTCTTGAGCTGCCAACTAAAGGATCCCACCTACTGGCCTTCACCTGTTGAGCTCCCCTTAAAGTCCACTCACCACACCAAGACAGAGTCCACTCTGGACCCAAGAGCAATGTCTATAAAATAGTAAATAGAAAATAATTTAAAACCATCAATAAATAATTTTCCAAATAAATAACATTGAAAAAGTGTTAAGAGAGATGAATTAATCCAAATGAACTAAGATGGAAAAATCAGCAAGACATATTAAGAGGGGAGAGACAGGTAGGGAAGAATATTTACAGCACAGTTACATTTTTATTTGGAAACTTTAAGCATATTTAAGTAAACATAATGTATAATATAGATATAGTATGCAAAAATTTAACAATATCTGAAAGAATATGTAACAAAATGTTCACTGTGATAATATATGGGTGGAAAGATCATAAGCATATTTTTACTCTTTATATTTCTATCTATTGTCTAAATATTTACTTTTTTAATCAGAAAAAAATCAATACAAATGTTTCCATTCCTGGTGGCAGCTTACCATATGGAACTGATAGAAATGTTGATGTTCTATGGCTATGTATGTGGACTCTCTCATCAATATGTGTTGTTGTTTTCCAGTTATTTTTACAAGACAATACCTTATATAGAAGTGGGAACTCAATAGAAAGAAATTCTGACCATTAGGCAAGACAAAATTTTGCTTCACCCTTGAAATAAAAGGCTCCCTATTCGGATATATATTGGTGTAGTTCTGGCACAACACACATTCCAGGACGACGTTAGTGTGATGGTCCTACTTGTTTTATGTGACTGTGTTAAAGCAATTTACATCTTTGAGGTTTGGATACTTGGTTATTTACATAGCATAAACTTCAGACTTCTATTTCTGGTAATGGTAGATTAAATAATTCCCACTAACACTCTTGCTAAAGACACTAGAAAAACTGGATAAATATTCAAATACTTGAATGTATTGGAGAGCTCTGAAGGCCAAGATCTGGGAGAAGCTGAAACTTAGACAAATAAGCTTGGCAGATGAACCTACTTTTTCCCCAGGGACATCTGCAGTTCCTGAAAATTTGGCTCCAAGTCTAAAGAGATGAGCAGCTCTTTTGATAGGACTCAGGGTGAATTGTAAGTAGCTTTCTCTCTCAGGGACCGATGCCCAACTTTGAATCATCTTGATCTTTGAGCCTGGGTTAAGATGATCCCAGATTGCTAGTTTTCCTGGCTGGCTGACAGAAGGAAAGGTACATTTTCCCTGGAGAAATATAATCTCATCCTGTGCTTCAGCTAACTCTTATAATTTACGTCTGAGACAATTTCTTTTGATATTTCCTGTAGCATGGATCTTTGGTATTTCCTATATTATAAATCTGCTGCTGATGAAATCTTTGAAAAGAAATTCATTTTACTTTCATTCCTAAGTGGCTTTTTTTTTCCCTGGAATAGAACTCAGAGCTGTTCACAATTTTCTTTCAGCATCTTGAAGATAAAATTTCACTGTCTTCTGGTTTGCACTGAGCATCACCAATGCCCAAATTTCCAGGATCTTGAACTCCATAATCTATTCCAATGTTCTCAGTAAATCAGTAATAACTGGGTTAAGCATTCTTCTATAATCAGTCTGTTCAATGTCTCCACTTCCTGAATGTCTGCCATGCATAAGTATACTGCAGTACGGCTTCTCTCCCGAGCTTCTGGAAGAGCTGTCATGAAGAACAATAGCATTTTTGTTGCTGGTTCAGAAAAGAAATGCAGTAATGTTATTTCATTGTTAACTCAGATGTACTCCACAGTCAGTCACATTTTATGCTAAATTCTTCCACATCACACTCCCTTAGTTTTTCTTGCCTCTCCTTAAGTGCATCTCAACTTTTCAGACTCCTCTTCCCCTTTTATCCTGTATCTTGGCCATATTCACAAGCCCTTCAGTCCCTCAGAACTCCACCATCATCTGGCCCTTTGTCTAGTGTCTGCCTGCCTACGCCACATAACCCCCCTTTCCTAGACACATCTTAGTCAAGGTACGTTATATTCATCTCGGATCTCAGTTTAAATACTATTTCCTCTGAGAAAAAACTTTCCTATACCCTCCCAAACTAGGAGCTTCCATTTTTTGCTATCAACCACATGATTAAAGCAGTTACGTTATGCCATGAGTTATCGGTTTAATTACATTATATCTCACCAGGATATCCACTTCGACAAGGTAGGAACACCTTACTCACTATTGAAACTTCAAGGTCTAACACCAGTACAGGCTAGGAACTCAACCATTATTTATTGAATGAAAAGTTTGTCCCATTCTCTCCTTTTTTGATGTATCAAGCCAGCCCCCGTATTCAGCTTTTATCACAAACGTCTCTAATAGCAGAAACACATGTCCATATTTCTTCCTGTCCCACTGACATCTCAACCTACACTGCTTTCAGATCAATATATTTACTTGGTTTGGGCCTTAAATATTGTTGTTCCTTTCTCTTTTCACCAGACACACACACACACACACACACACACACACACACACACACACACACACACACACAGTCACAGAGTCCTGGGCCATTTTATTTAATCTTATTTAAGAACTGCCTATTTACTGATGCACCACCAAATACACACACACACACACACACACACACACACACATATATACATATAATACATATACATATGTATACATATGTATTTGTGTACAGGTATAAAATGTTATATATTGCACATGAGTTGTATATTTACTCTCTATTGAGATTCCTGGGCTTAAATATAACAGGTAGGCACTTAGAAATATGGACAACAATGAATTACACTGTGGGAAGCATAGTTACATATTTGTAACTCAAATGTGAATTTATGCTACATTTGCAATATGTGTTACATAAACAAATCTGTAATAATTATAATACCCAAATGTAACTTATTATTTTCCATATTTCAAAATTCCTGCCCATTATTTTCAATTCTACAGGTCTCATTGTCCTCCTCATTATTATAACAGGAATAATGACACTATTCTCATTATAATTACAAGATATTTTAGTCCCTCTCTTCTCAACTTCAGTATTTCACAGACAAATCTTGGCCATCCTGTCAAACACAGAATTCATTAACTCTACCTTTCCACCAAACTTCTCCCCATTTTTTTAAATTAAATCATAGCTGTGTACAATAATGCAATCATGGGGTACAATGTGCTGATTCCATATACAGTCTGAAATATTTTCATCGAACTGGTTAACATAGCCTTCATGGCATTTTCTTAATTATTGTGTTCAAACCCTTATACACTTCATTTAGTAAACTTCACCTGTTTTCAATAATTGCATCACTGTTTTGTTCGGGGTTTTTTTGCATCCCTATTTTTGACTAAATTTTATTCCCCACCCCCACCACCAAATTCTTGTGTTGAATCTCTAAAACACCCTAAGTGACTATGTTTGAAGATTAAGATCACATGAGGTCATAAAGGCAGAGCAATAATCCAATATTATTGTGTCCTTACAGGAAGAAGAGGACATGCAAGAGAGGTGCACACAGACAGGTGAGCACAGGCGAGAGACGTCCGCGCACGGACAGGTGAGGACAGGCGAGTGACGTGCGCGCATGGACAGGTGAGCACAGGCGAGAGACGTCCGTGCACAGACAGGTGAGGACAGGCGAGAGATGTGCGTGCATGGACAGGTGGGGACATGCCTGACCATAGTACTTGACATCAAACGTTTTATAAAGGAATGGACAAAATAATGATCAATGGTTTTCAAGCATAACTCAGATAGAAGTTTGAACTTCTAAGCAAACACACAAGACACTTTCCTCTGGAAAAAAAATATTTTCTCATCTTCACATTTCCGTGTTTAGAAGCTCATCACATGTCCACGCTGTGACAGATGCTTTCTCTCTATAATCTCACTCAATTCTAAGAACAATCCTGTGAAGTAGCTATTACTACACATCCTTCACATATTTTCTGAGGTATATTCTGAGAAAACTTTCATAAAGATCAAACTGTTAATGACAGCATAGTTGGAGTTACAGACCCAGGTTTGAATTCACACATGTGTTACCTTCACATCATCATATTGCAGGGCTCCAGAAAGCTTGTGTTGCACACGAACTTAATGTATATTGGGTAATAGCAATTTCTTTTAACTTGAATGTTTTTAATCTAAAAAGCCCTGTTAAAAAGATCAAACATCAATATTAAATTCATCAACTGTGACAAAGTGTCATAGTGGAGGACATTGGTAGTGGCAAGGCCATACACATGTTGGGAAAAGGATAATGTGGGAAATGTCTATACCTTCTACTCAATTTAACTATGAACCTAAAATTGTTCCAAAAACTGATGTTTATTTTTCTTAAATAAAATATTTTCTTTGGCCCCCAGCCCCTGGCTCGTCTACTCTCGTCCACTCTGGCCAGCGCTCAACTAAGATCGCCGGGTGCCTGTGAGCGACTGCGCCGCCAGCCTGCCAGCTCATGTCTCAGCGTCCCGGTGCCACCGCGCCCCCTCCTCTGAAGGCTCCAGAAGGAGAGTTAAAGGACAGAAATTTAGCAAGTAACCTGGTGGATTAGAGCTGCACCAAGAGAGAAGGTTAAAGAATGCACATCAACCCCACTGAGGCGAGCTACCACCCGAAGGATACAAACAAAAGGTACAAAATCCAGCACCAAGCAGACAGGAGTCCCCTCCCCCATGAGAACAGCTTGGAGTGCTCCACAAACAAACAAGCAGAGTTCAAAAGTCCTCCCACTACACTCCATGGGAGAGACCCTCTAAAAACTGGACCTACCTCCCCTACTAAGGTGCCATGGCGTTCTCCTGCCAGGCATAAAACTGTATAAAACTGTATATATTCTCTACCTGCAACTCTGAGCACCCAACACTCCCCTTCACTCTCACTCTGAGGTCTGGAGGCCTGTCCCCCAGGGGTCCAGATTCTTGAGTGATTTACTGAGGGGTATGGACAGGGCCTAAACTACAGCTGGTCAGTGCTGACTCTGTGGCACGGAAGTGAGGAGAGTACTGTCGGCTGAGAGGGAACCACACCAGAGCAGAGGTGCCCCGAGGCACAGAGCAGCAGCCGTCTTTTGGCAAAAATAGGACTCAATCCCGGATATTCTGAAGCCACATCCCCTGTCTCCCTGGGCATCTACTCAGGTGGCAACCACCATGGAACAGATCTGGGATGGAAACGCAGGCCCTGTGAGTAAAGGGTTTGCCTGAGGCAGTACGGGCCTGGGTGGAGCGAGAGACTAGAAACGCACGCCCAGAGCTGGGAAGTTCCCAGAGCAGGGCTGACCCAGAGGACCGCTTTACTCAGCCCTAAGGTGCACCTGGCCCTCAGGGGATCATCAGCCTATAGACAAAGGAAGACAGGTGGCTAGAACTAACAGCTAACCAAATAGAAAGACAGGGCCTGAGGTGCAGGCTCTGGGAACTCAAAACAGCTTCTCTTCTGCAGGGGAATTTACCAGGGACAGAAAAAAATACCTGCAAAGTTGTACTGTTCTGTTCTGTCAGTAACATCAATCAGGGGCAGGGCTGGAACTCAGTGTACACCCCCTAGCCTCCATCAAGCGCCCGAGGTTGTCAGGAGTCACTTCCCCCTGCTAGATAGAGGCAGAGCGCAGTGGCCTGACTGAGCAGAAATAGAAGGGGAAGGAGGCATCAACCTTCCCAGACTGATCTATTTGCTGGGTGGGTCCTCCTGACTCCACAGAGCACTGGAGCAAGCCATATGTGAGTAGTCACCAGACCCCTGAGATTCAGTTGCCAGAGACCTTTTAAAAATCTCGCACCTGACACAGGTGCTCACTGAGACAATTGATTTGGAATTTTTGAACTGAGCCAATCACCCAAGGACTATTCAGGTGGTGACCTGGGTGTGTGGTTGTAGGAATGTTTGATTTTCCTTTTCCAATTGTTGCCTGTGGGGGGTGGGGTGACTTAATTGCTGGTATTTCTCCACAGCTAAGACTTCAACCCAGAGTAACTGTTTCACTAGGGTCAAATAGAGACCAACTGAAAACAAGATAGAATCACTTAGCCCACCACACAAAACAGGTCCCAAGTTTCTCAGGCCATAGCACTGTACAGGTCCTTAATAAAGCTCTGGGGGGGAAATTAAATGGTATAAAATAATCATGGGGTGGAATCAGCAGAAAAACTGCTAACATAAATAACCAGAATAGATCAACCCCCCGAAGGAAAGATATGGCAATGTAACTGAAGATCCCATTCATAAACAGCTGGCCGAGATGTCAGAAATCGAATTCAGAATTTGGATTGCCAAAAAAATTAATAGAATGGAGGAAAATTTGGAATTAGAAATTCGAGCAACAATTCAAAAGTTGGAATTAGAAATTCGTGGAGAAATTCAAACGTTGTCTCAAGAATTTAACAAATTTAAAGACAAAACCACCAAAGATTTTGACGCACTGAAGCAAGAATTTGCAGCCCTCAAAGATCTGAAAAATACAGTAGAAGCTCTCCGTAACAGAGTGGAGCAAGCAGAAGAAAGGATTTCTGACATTGAAGACAAAGCTTTTGAATGCTCCCAAACTTTCAAAGAGGAATAGAAATGGAGAGCAAAAATGGATCATTCTCTCAGAGAGCTCTGGGATAATTCGAAGAAGGCTAATATCCACCTCATTAGAATCCCTGAAAGTGATGAAGTGGCCTCGCAAAACACAGAGGCCCTTCTCCATGAAACTGTGAAAGAGAATTTTCCAGACGTGCCAAGCGATATTTGCTGCATACAAGAGTCACATCTTACTTTAAAAGACAAATATAGACTCAGGGTGAAAGACAAATATAGATTCAGGCAAATGGTAATCAGAAAAAAGCAGGTGTTGTGATTCTATTTGCAGATACAATAGGCTTTAAACCAACAAAAGTAAGGAAGGATAAGATTGGTCACTTCATATTTGTAAGGGTAATACTCAATATGATGAGATTTCAATTATTAATATCTATGCACCCAAACAGAATTCACCTCAATTTATAAGAGAAACTCTAACAGACATGAGCAACTTGATTTCCTCCAGCTCCATAATAGTTGGAGATTTCAACACTCCTTTGACAGTGTTGGATCGATCCTCCAATAAGAACCTGAGCAAAGAAATTTTAGATATAAACCTAACCATCCAACATTTGGATTAAGCAGACATCTATAGAACATTTCATCCCAACAAAACTGAATACACATACTTCTCATCACCCACGAAACATACTCCAAAATCGATCACATCTTAGGTCAGAAGTCTAACCTCAGTAAATTTAATGGAATAGAAATTATTCCTTGCATCTTCTCGGACCACCATGGAATAAAAGTTGAATTCAGGAATCTGCATACTCATAAAAAAACATGGAAGTTAAATAACCTTATGCTGAATGATAGCTGGGTCAGAGATGAGATTAAGAAGGAAATTGCATAATTTTGGAACAAAATGACAATGAAGACATGAATTATCAGAACCTCTGGGATACAGCAAAGGCCGTCCTAAGAGGGAAATTTATAGCACTGCAAGCCTTCCTCAAAGAGCAAAAAGAGAGGAAGTTAACAACTTAATGGGACATCTCATGCAACTGGAAAAGGAAGAACATTCCAATACCAAACCCATTAGAAGAAAAGAAATAACCAAAATTAGAGCAGAATTAAATGAAACTGAAAACAAAAGAATTATATAACACATCAATAAATCAAAAAGTTGGTTTTCTGAAAAGATCAATAAAATAGATAAACCTTTGGCTAACCTAACCAGGAAAAAAAAGAGTAAAATCTCTAATCTCATCAATCAGAAACAACAAAGATGAAATAACAACAGACTCTTCGGAAATTAAAAAATTCCTTAATGATATTATAAGAAACTTTATTCTCAGACATATGAAAATCTGAAGGGAATTGACCAATACTTGGAAGCACGCCACCTTTCAAGACTTAGCCAAAATCAAGTGGAAATGTTGAACAGGCCCATATCAAGTTCTGAAATACCATCAACCATACAAAATCTCCCCTAAAAGAAAAGCCTGGGACCAGATGGCTTCACATCAAAAATCTACCAAACCTTTAAAGATGAATTAGTACCTATATTACTCAACCTGTTCCAAAATGTAGAAAAAGAAGGAAGACTACCCTACACGTTCTATGAAGCAAACATCACCCTGATCCCCAAACCAGGAAAAGACCCAACAAGAAAAGAAAATTATAGACCAATATCACTAATGAATATAGATGCAAAAATATTCAACAAGATCCTAACAAACAGAATCCAGCAACACATCAAACAAATTATACATCATGACCAAGTCGGTTTTATCTCAGGGTCTCAAGGCTGATTCAATATACATAAATCTATAAGTATAATTCAGCACATAAACAAAAACCAAAGATCATATGATTCTCTGAATTGATACAGAAAAAGCTTTTGATAATATACAGCATCCCTTCATGATCAGAACACTTAAGAAAATTGGTATAGAAGGGACATTTCTTAAACTGATAGAGGCTATCTACAGCAAACCCACAGCCAATATCATATCAAATGGAGTTAAATTGAAGACATTTCCACTCAGATCAGGAACCAGACAAGGCTGCCCATTGTCTCCACTGCTCTTTAACATTGCAATGGAAGTTTTAACCACTGCAATTAGGGAAGAAAAGATGATCAAGGGTATCCATATAGGATCAGAAGAGATCAAACTTTCGCTCTTCATGGATGATATGATTGTATATCTGGAAAACACCAGGGATTCTACTACAAAACTCTTAGAAGTGATCCAGGAATACAGCAGCATCTCAGGTTACAAAATCAACATTCATAAATCGGTAGCCTTTATATATACCAACAATAGTCAAGCTGAAAAAACAGTTAAGGACTCTATTCCATTCATAGTAGTGCCAAAGAAGATGAAATATTTGGGAGTTTATCTAAAAAAGGATGTGAAAGATCTCTATAAAGAGAACTATGAAACTCTAAGAAAAGAAATAGCTGAAAATGTTAACACATGGAAAAACATACCATGCTCATGGCTGGGAAGATCAACATTGTTAAAATGTCCATACTACCCAAAGCAATATACAATTTTAATGCAATCCCTATTAAAGCTCCACTGTCATACTTTAAAGATCTTGAAAAAATAATACTTCATTTTATATGGAATTAGAAAAAATCTCGAATAACCAGGACATTACTCAGAAATAAAAACAATGCAGGAGGAATCACACTACCAGACCTCAGACTATACTATAAATCGATAGTGATCAAAACAGCATGGTACTGGCATAAAAACAGAGAAATAGATGTCTAGAACAGAATGGAGAACCAAGAGATGAATCCAGCTACTTACCATTATTTGATCTTTGAGAAGCCAATTAAAAACATTCAGTGGGGGGACGGCACCTGTGGCTCAAAGGGGTAGGGCGTCGGCCCCATGTGCCAAAGGTGGCAGGTTCAAACCCAGCTGCAGCCAAAAACTGCAAAAGAAAAAAAAAAAAAAGGAAAAACATTCAGTGTGAAAAAGATTCCTGATTTAACAAATGGTGCTGGGTGAACTGGCTGGCAACCTGTAGAAGACTGAAACTGGACCCACACCTTTCACCATTAACTAAGATACACTCTCACTGGATTAAAGACTTAAACTTAAGACATGAAAGTACAAAAATACTAGAAGAGAGAGCTGGGAAAACCCTTGAAGAAATCGGTCTGGGCGAGTATTTTATGAGGAGGACCTCCCAGTCAATTGAAGCAGCTTCAAAAATACACTACTGGGACCTGATCAAACTAAAAAGCTTCTGTACAGCCAAGAACACAGTAAGTAAAGCAAGCAAACAACCCTCAGAATGGGAGAAGATATTTACTGGTTATGTCTCCGACAAAGGTTTAATAACCAGAATCCACAGAGAACTCAAACGTATAAGCAAGAAAAGAACAAGGCTGGGCAAGGAACTTGAAGAGAAACTTCTCTGAAGAAGACAGGCATACGGCCTACAGACATGAAAAAATGCTCATCATCTTTAATCATTGGAGAAACGCAAATCAAAACTACTTTGAGCTATTACCTAACTCCAGTAAGATTAGCCCATATCACAAAATCCCAAGACCAGAGATGTTGGCGTGGATGTGGAACAAAGGGAACACTTCTACATTGCTGGTGGGAATGCAAATTAATACATTCCTTTTGGAAAGATGTTTGGAGAACACTTAGAGGTCTAAAAATAGATCTGCCATTCAATCCTATAATTCCTCTACTAGGTATATACCCAGAAGACCAAAACTCACATTATAACAAAGATATTTGTACCAGAATGTTTATTGCAGCCCAATTCATAATTGCTAATTCATGGAAAAAGCCCAAGTGCCCATCGATCCACAATGGATTAATAGATTGTGACCTTTCATTTACTCCAGACATTATGAGGGAGCGCTTTGCCATGTTTCCAAAATTCAGGTATAAAAAGTCTTAAAAATCTTATTCACTAGAATACATTAGGTCAGAAAATGTAATATTAAGTCAAATTTTTCTTCAAAGTCTTTCCAAAGATCTACTTTTAGGCGGTTTTAAATTTAAATGCAAATCTTTAGACCCACAATGACATTTAACAGTCTGATAAGAATTTTCTGAAAAATATATTAGGACAAAAAAAAGTAATAAATATTAACTTTCATTATCAGAATTCCGTGGATATCTAACAAAAGAATACCATAGCTCTCTGTGGGTCAGTTCATGATAACAAAATATGTTTCCACTAAAAATAACAATAGTGGTAGAATCAAATGTATAAACAACTGCTTCTATAGTTTTGGAGGCATTAATTTCTGATATTTTACTGAAATGGTAAAACTAGCCCACATAAAAAATACCCTGTCCAAACTTAAGGACATTGAATCTCTGGCATTTGCTGTGGTAAATGTTAGCAAATACTGGCAAATAAGGTGAGTTTCAATTCCACCAATTGTTTGAATTATGGACATAAAAAGCACTCTGAAATCTCAAAAATTATTCTACCAGTTCATAATTTCCCATCTTTTACACTAGTATTTCTCTTTTCTTGAGGCTATATCTAAAACACTACTTAGAAAATTCAGAGGATTTAATTACATTTTAATTAAAATATTTTGCTCTTTTAATTAGTACTAAGACTAAGAAGAGGCTGTTGTTTCCTCACATCTATTCTTCCCTCTTCTTCTTGAAAGAGAACCTCTGAATTTGAACTGGCTGTGTCTGCGAGGGATGAGCATGATATATTAGGCCTCCATTCTTCTTTCCCCCTCTCACCTGGTGAAGCGGCAGTGAGCCACGGGGAAGAGGTGGCAGATAGAAGGAGCTGCTAGTCCTGACACTATGAGACTCCATGGTCGGCCCCTGAGCAACTTTTCCACTTACGTGAAAAAAGATAAACCTCATTCTGTTCAAGCCACTCTACCTGGAGTCCCTTTTTTATTTTTTAAAACAATTTATTTTCATTGTTTGGGATTCAAAGAGGGTACAAAGAATTACATTACACTGATTGCATTTGTTAAAGTCCCTCTTACAATTGTGTCCCATCCCCAAGAGGTATTCCATACACCATGAACCCCCCAATCCCCTCTCTCCTCCTCTCTCCTTTATTTCCCTACCCCGTCCCTTGTATTAGCTCATCTGCTGCCTTCCTATTAGAATTGAGTACACTGGATTCTTGCTTCTGCATTCTTGTGATGCTTTACTAAGAACAATATGTTCCACCTCCATCCAGGTTAATACAAAAGATGTAAAGCCTCCACCTTTTTAGAGGCTGAATAATATTCCATGGTGTACATATACCACAGCTTGTTAATCCATTCTGGGGTTCTTGCACATTTAGGCCGTTTCCACATTTTGGTGATTGTAAATTGAGCTGTGATAAACAGTCTAGTGCAAGTGTCCTTATGGTAAAAGGATTTTTTTCCTTCTGAGTAGATGCTGAGTAATGCATCTTTGAGTTCTTTGAGGTTTCTCCATACTTCCTTCCAAAAAGGTTGTTTTAGTTTGCAGTCCCACCAACAGTGTAAAAGTGTTCCCTTCTCTCCACATCTGTGCCAGCATCTGCAGCTTTGAGAATTTGTGATGTGGGTCATTCTCGCTGGGGTTAGGTGACATCTCAGGGTACTTTTGATTTGCATTTCTCTGATGATTAGGGTTGAAGAGCATTTTTTCATATGTTTGTTAGCCATTCGTCTGTCTTCTATAGAGAAGGTTCCATTCATGTCTCTTGCCCAGTGATATATGAGAATGTTGAGTATTTTTTTGTTGATTAATTTGAGTTCTCTGTAGATCCTAGTTACCAAGATTTTGTCTTATTCATAATATGCAAATATCTTTTCCCATTCTGAAGGTTGTTTGTTTGCTTTGGTTGTTGTTTCTTTGGCTGTACAGACACTTTTCAGTTTAATTAAGTCCCATTTATTTTTGTTGTTGGAATTTCCATGAAAGACTTCTTCATAAAATCTTTCCCCAGGCCGATATCTTCAAGTGTTTTCCCCACAGTTTCTTAGACTTAAATCTTTTATCCATCTTGAATCAATTTTTGTAAGTAGTAAGAGGCGCGGGTCCAGTTTCAGTCTTTTACATATGGTTATCTAGTTCTCCCAGCACCATTTATTGAATACGGATTCTTTTTTCTGGTGTATGTTCTTGTTTGGCTTATCAAATAGGCGTCTCCCCCTCCCCCTTTTTTTTAAGATAGTCTCACTTTGTTGCCTTGGGCAGAGTTCTGTGGCATCATAACTCACAGCAACCTCAAGCTCTTAAGCTCAAGTAATCCTTTTGCCTCAGCTTCCTGAGTAGCTGAGATTCCGGGCACCTGCCACAACATGCAGCTATTTTTTAGAAATGGGGTCTTGCTCTTACTCAGGCTGGTCTCAAACTCCTGAGCACAACTGATCCACCCCCTCAGCCTACAGGAGTGCTGAGATTACAGGCAGGAGCCACCACACCCAGCCTTACCTATAGTTTCTTATTACGGAATTCTTTTTTTACGTATGTATCCTTAAAGTTACTGGTAAAGAAACAGAAGCTTATTTTTCAAGTAAAAACATTTACTAAAACATGGGTTTGTAGCAAGTAACAGCCAAACAGATTTTTTTGACTCAGAATAGAAAGGAGGAGGAAAAAATGAGGAGCCACATTCGTACACACAGTACGCTTCTCATTAAACAAGTGCTTCTTTGGGATGAAAAGTGCCAGATATCTTGCCTTGAGCTATAGTAGGAAGGTGAGGAAGAGAGTCCCCATCCTTAAACACATCTCCACCTCGTTGAGAGGACACACAGACCGGTAAGCATTAGCTCAGTCTTTCATCCATCACTTTTTCACTCACTCGAACGGCTGTGCAGGCACACTGTCAGTCACGGAAGCACAGAGGAAAGGTGACCTCACGCACTCTGGTAGGAGAGAAGGTCCACTCTGGGGACATAATGCCAGAGGGAAGTTTGGAATATGGGACAGAACTAGTCAGGAAGGAATGCTGGGGAGGCACAAGCAAAGAGCTCTGGGAGCGGAGTTGCAGCCGTCTGCATTCCTACGAGGTTTGTTCTGTTTGGTCTATAGATTGTGTCCAGAACCGAAACAGCCAGAACTGACACTAGTAAAGTCCACAAAGCAAGATGATGAATGACTTAATATGCTATGCTAGACAATCTGATTTTATCATCAAGAGTTTTATCTGTAGAGTTACAAGTCCTAACTGATGATATCAAGTAAGACAAGAAATGCCAAGTCCCCACTACCCTGAGAGACTAAGGATAGCGTGTGGGGTGGGGGGTGGGGGGCAGGGAAGTGGACGTCACCACCCCACCAGATGCCACGAGTTGTTGGCTGAAGAGTAGCCAGGCCTACAAAGGAAGGCGAGGAGGAGAGACTCCCATGTCAAGAAGCTCGGCTGAGGAACGAAGGGAGAAACTGGTAACTGAAACAACACAGAAGGGACAATGATCAGCATGAGCTCTTAAATTCCCTACCAGGGCAGCACAACCCACCTTACCCATTCAGTTGGGTAACTGTCATTGAAATAGATGGGATACTCTGATCAGAGCACGGCTTCTACAAAGCAGCTTAGGTCTGCAGTTATGAATATATTTCAATTAGCAATAATCGCGCCTCAGAGAAACTTCGTTGGCTACGATACTGCCAATGCCCAAAGCAATGAATGTGTTTAATATAGAATATCCAGTCATGGACTGCAATTCTTTCCTTGCAATTTTGTATTCAGCTTGCCTGGGCAGGAAAGGCGTCTCCTCTATACGTGAGACACGCCTCCAGAGCAGTGCTACCTGGAGATAGTAACGCTCCAGAAGACCATGGACATTTATGTGCCTTGGCTTGGCCTTTCCTCTCTGAGCCGCGTGTTGTAAGGCGAGCGTCATACAGCACAGCACCCGAGTGCCTGATGGACACCTAGGTCTGAGGGGCTCCTTTCCCAGGACTCATCTTCCCCTGCCCCCCACCCCGGGAGTTCCCATTCCCTACTGGTGTCAGTTACAAAAATAAAGTCCAGCCTAAAACCTGTTTGGCCCTAAACTAAGAATAGCTTTTACACTTTTAAAGGACTGAAACAATCAAACAAACAAAAAAGAATATGCCACAGGTGATTATGTGGCACACACAAAGCCTGAAATATTTACTCTCTGGTCTTTCACAGAAAAAGTGTATCGATTCTTCCCTAGAAACTGATACAGAGTTATCCTATTTGTGACTTCTTCCTGCCCTGTGTCACAATCTCCTCTCTGTCCTCTGCTTTTAAGAGAATCTATGGCTTAATAGTCTCTAAGACTTGTCTCCATGCCTAATCCCTGTCATTTTATTGACCGTCTGCTACTCATTTCTTCTCTTCTTTCCCGTATCACTTACCTCCCATCTCCTTTCCCCATTGTGTCTCCTGAAATTCTTGATCTCAGTACAGAGAGGGCTTGGCATTTTACTGTCAATAAAAGAAAGTATTTCTTGTGAGGTCACTAATTACAATGTGTCATGAACATAATCTTCAAGTACTCAGTGTAGTTTTTGCTACTTCTTCAGATCAAAAAGCCAACAAGGGCAGTGCCTGTGGCTCAAAGGGGTAGGGCGCCAGCCCCATATGCCAGAGGTGGTGGATTCAAACCCAGCCCCGGCCAAAAACAAAACAAAACAAAAAAACAAAAAACAAAAAAGCCAAAAAACAGCAAAGCGTTTCCCCTTATCTCACACCCCCTTCACCGTATAGCCGTCTTCCCTCACTTCTTCTTCACTTGCTCTTTCTCTCTTTCGCTTTCACCATCCTGATTAACTCCAGGCCATTCTCCTGTTTGTGGTTACCTCACCTCCAGGGAATTCAAGTAATCCTCAACTTTTTCTGCTTGAGTTTTTTGTTTGCTTAAAATGTGAAGTTTCATCACATTCATCTCTTAGCGTTTTCTAAACAATGTTTCATTTTTTTAAAGATGAGTTGAAGCTACAGAAAATTAAACTAGACTTTTTCCAATATGAAGTTTTCAGCTCATGTCAGCTTGGTAATGGTCAATGATCAACATAAAAAAGGAGCTACCCCACGTTTCCCACTTTTCACCTCGGGATATCCATTAAAATGATAAACCGGACTTAACATTTTTCACATTTTACATTTGACCCTCTCTGACACAATGTAATTTACAGACCTATGGAAAGCCTGGCTATAATAAAGTTTCCAATTTCTCTCCAATATCATCACATAAGCATTTCCACATTTCAAGTATTTCCTCTTAAAATCTTCAGGGGTACGTATGCAACTTTTTTTACTTATTTACCCTAGAAAAAATTACATGTAATTTTCTCAGTCCTTTTCATTATCACAGTCTTCTATAAAAGACAGGGCAATGTGGTCCCAAGATATCCAACACAATAAGCTTTACAAAAAAACTTTGTTGTGCAATATTCTAACACTTACTCACTTAATCCATAAAGACAAAGAGGAGCTCTCTCATTACTGATGGAATATAGAATATACTCTGCATTATACAAGGACAAAAACTTCAAGCCTGAATGGCAACAACATTTCTATATAATGAAATTATATTTAATATTTAAATTTAAATGTCTTGGGTTTTTTACTGGTGTCTTTTACAGACTAAATCAAACCCTAAGGATGTAATCAAATTAAAAGGATTAGTGCTCATTAATAAGCTTGCAGAAATATTTCATCAAAAGTTTGCTAAGTCTCTCTCTGCAAAACCAATAGATAAAAGCAGGCAGTGCATAAAAGTGTTTGTCTACTGCATTAAAACATGACAAAAATAATATTTTTTAACATTGCCAAAGAACCATCTATTTCTGAAGATCATACCAGTTCCCATTGCATAGGCCAGTAAGGGTCATTAAACACCAATGGGTCTCTGAGCCCTTCTTCAGAGTCGATGACATTGTAGACTGCTCTCAGGATCTCATTTTCCTCCACACAAGGTCTGCAGGGCAAAGAAGGCAAATGAACTATGAAAAACATAATCACTGCTTTTACTGTTGCTTTTTTTGTCATAAAAATTCCATTTATTTAAATTCCATTAAAAAGCACATTTGGCTGCCGAGAGCATAAATACACACTTTTATTATACTTAACATTTTTCATTTTCAAAAAAAAAAATCTGACATTTGTTTAGATAAAATTGTTAAAATATTTTCAAACTACCTGTTTTAGCTAACCACTTTCCACATTGTTTGTTACATACATTAAATGCTGGGGGGGGAAAGTGATTTGGAATGCAATTTCAAAGCTCTGTATATATTTCCCATTAGAAGTTATCGGCTTACACTGATCATTATCCTTCTCATATCTTGTGCCTGCCACTTATGATTTCTTCCAACATATATCTCTTAGGAGAGTGACTTAAATTACTTGAGCTTTAGTGGAAAACATTTTTTAAAAATCTCATTTTTCTAATTGCTCTGATATATTTAATAAATCATTAACTGAGCAAGTGACAGTGCTAGCAATTCAGGAAGGCTTTTTAATGCAATACTTTCCTAAAGACAAAACTAAAACTCAGACATTGGCATCTGCCTGTGCACCTTGGGGTATTACCAAAACCAAATACTGGGGAAAATAATCAAGCAATGATATCATGATATGTCTATCTTAGAAATATACTTAAAGTTAATAAAGTGACAGGTGAGATTAATCTTATAAAAAATTAGATGAATTCTTATTTTTAAATAGACGTAACATTTATAAATTTATCAAGAATAGGAATTTTATGTAATTGCAATAAAATCCTAGAACTGCACACAAGAGGTGTTAGGGAAATATTTGAAGATTTACTTCCAGAACTAAATGGAATAGCCAAGTAGAAGCATTTACATCAAGAAGACATGTCCAGAAATGTTCTCTATAGCATCATTTGCAAAAATGAAAACCTAGAAATAAATGGTCAACATACGAAATGTTTAAAAATAATGTTACTATTCACGCAATGAAATACTAGTTCACAATAAATGCAAATAAAACTGATCTACAGATACCAATTGGATTTGTTTTAATCATTTCATAAATAGTAAATAGAGTGCTAGAAGGCTATGTACAGCATAGTCTTATTTATATAAAGTTTTAAATCATCCCAAAATAATTTTATAAATTGTTTTTACATGACATATACTAAGTATATGTATCCAAAGAAGGCAAGAAGGTGAACAGATTTAGGGAGGGGTACAGAGGAATTTAACTCTGGTGATTTATTCCTTCAAACAACTTGAAGCTCTCACCTAATGTGCACCATGCAAGGATATATTTGAAAATAGTTAAGATTAAATTTTCAATGTCTTGCCATAAATAATAAGTAAGTGTAGTGATGGCTATGTTAATCAGTTTGATCTAAGCATTCCATATTGTATATCAAATCCACCACATTGTACCCCACAAATGTGTACAGTTATGATTTTAGCTAAAAATTAATAAAAAATTGAAAAAATTGAAGCATTTATGACAAAATGATAAGGTTAAAAAAATCTAGATGATGTCTACACATTATATATTATATTGGTATCCATATTTTATGTGCAATGTATAGGTATATATGTGTGCATACAAACAGGTATGAATATCTTTTAAGTGTATTTGGAGTGTGTTATAATGACAAAACACACACACACAAACAACCTGTGTGGCCCGGCTGATACATAAATAGCCAAAGATGGTCTCTGCACATTGGTCCTGCGCTGTTTACTTCATTGCAGGCTGGACCAATTAGCCCCAAAGTCCACTGGTGACAAACCCAAATTTGTAGACATCCAATTGTTTCAAGTGAAGCTCAAATAAGCAGATTTTAGTCATTTAGAGCCCACCTGCTTTGCATACCCCACAAAACCGCACCCAGCAGCTGCTAGTCATAGATAAGATGAACCCTGGGGCTATAAAATACCCCAAGCTGCTGCTACCTGCTGTTCCCTGACCTAGAGACTCACTGTGCTGTGCAACATCATCTACCAGGGGTCCTCAAACTGCGGCCCACAGGCCGCATAAGGCGGTGTGATTGTATTTCTTCCTGTTTTGTTTTTTTACTTTAAAATAAGATATGTGCAGTGTGCATAGGAATGTGTTCATAGTTTGTTTTTTTTTTTAACTATAGTCCGGCCCTCCAGCAGTCTAAGGGACAGTGAATTGGCCCCCTGTTTAAAAAGTTTGAGGACACCTAAATAAGCCCTCCTCTCTCATCCTCCCATCCCAAGAGTTCCCTTCGCCCTCTCCTTCTAGGTGCTGGCCCCCCACTCCTGGCCTTGCAGTGTCCTGCTGTGAGGGACCGCCAAAGCGCTACCCAAGTAACGTCTGCGTGCTGCTGTCACCTCTTGGTCGTATTTTTTTCCTTGATCAGCTCCCAAATCTCTTGAACTCAATACCCCAGAGGAAAAAAATGGAAAAATATCAGAACAGAGGTCAGAATTCTAGACTTTCTCCACTTTGACTCTTTAAGTGGTCAGGAGGACTCAAATGATGTCAATTTAACTGAATAACTCCACACTTTTGACAATGAGCTGTGACTTTGCAGACGCATACTAGAATAAAACTTTTGAATGGCCACATAAAGGAATGAAAAATTGGCCAAGGAGAATGTAGCATGAGGCTCACAGAGGTGACCAGAGGTTTTCTCAGGGTGCCCTCCTTGCATAGTGAAGCCCATTGCACGGACCACAGTTCCTGTCAAGCAGCACAGAGACAGCAATTGACACCTACAAATCAGCAATATTTATTATGTACAGAAAAAATGTTCATCACAGTCCCATTTTATTTTATTCTTATATTCATATAAAAGCATGAAAATTTATGGGAAATATTTAAGAAAATTTAAAAACGAGACAGGGATCAAGAACATTTCTTTATAGCACTCTGTACCAATTGAATTTTTTTTTTTTGCAGTTTTTTTTTTTTTTGGCCAGGGCTGGGTTTGAACCCACCACCCCCGGTATATGGGGCCAGTGCCCTACTCCTTTGAGCCACAGGCACTGCCCCAATTGAATTTTTTCTTGACCAATAGCATATAGTTTAAACTTTTATGTTTTAAAATTTTTTAAAGACAAAATGAATGTCAAAATCTCTCGGGCTTTCAAACGAGACAGGGATTTGGCAATGTAATTTGGCAATCTAAATTTGAAATAGACTTTCCAGTTTATTAAAAAAAATTATACCAAATAAAATGTCACAAGGCTATATTTGTCCCAATGTCACAAATTTTGACCTCTGCTCTATATCCTCAATGTTTTCCAACATTGAAATTCAGAAGAGTATAAATCTTATATTTTGAGGCAAATAACATGAAAAAATGGTCACTTCCATGATGTGATATAAGTTAACCTTATATTTTATTGAATATGAAAATCCCTCATTTTGTTTAACTACAAATAAAGGGGTGACCCTTTCAAACAATTATATTTCGATGTGAATACTTACATCTTCATTTTGACATCCCATTCAGCCACTTTTTCAGGACTGGCTTCAGAGAGTATTGAAATATTTTATGACTCTAAACAGCTTAGACTTGCAAAAAATTTTTCTTTGTCATGTTTGCTGACTGACAACATGTACATATTTCTCTCTGTAACTGGTTCCTGACCTGCACTGAATGTACGTGGGGGATGCAGAGGTGCCTTTCCCACCTGGCATGTCCCTGAAGCGCACCTTCTGTCTTCAGAAATAATTTAAGTGACCCAGGCTTACGGCAGCCCATTGGAACGATTATGGTTTTATAACTGAAGAAAATTGTGGAAAGCTACATCTTCTCTGTTGGATTCAAATCCATAGAGCCTGTGTAGCTGAGATGCAGCACTCTAAATAGGATGTCTTATAGGAAAATGCCAAACTGGCTCCAAGTCATGATTTCTTTTCAATTTCTGAAAATAGTAATGTTAGCCATTGCATCATTACCTATTATCTTCCTGCTAGATATTTTATAGAAAAGCTGTAATTTAGAGAGTAACACATTACCTCACAATCCTATCAGTTTTCTTTAATCCTGAATGTTCAGGCAAAAGTATACACACACACAGCTGCTTCACAACTACATGAGGATAACAAAATTTCTTTTTAAGTAACAGCACATACATACTTTTTATTTCCTAATGAGTTTCTTTTACTTTTTTTAGGAAAGTATATTTGACAGATTAAAAAAATATATAAGTTGTCCCAAGACTACCTTTGAGACACCCATAGGGAATAGTATGTGCTAGAGAATGAATCCATGCCTATAACACCGTTATTGGTTTGAAAACCTTTCAAGAACAAGCTGGGAAGGGCTTGCAGACTAACCTCAATTCGAGCAGTTTTCAGGCATGTAATAGCTGCACAGTTAGAAGCCACTTCACTGACTCACCAGAACTCTATTCTCAGTCTCTCTGTAATGCCAATCTCACAGCACGCTTTAGAAAATATTTTACTTTAAAGAGACATAAACTTACTAATTACTTAACAGCATATTCAGATTTGCCTCTAATCACGATCTCTGCTATAGGCTATTCTTACAGCTTTTTAAAAATTTAAAGTAACAACACAAACATTCTTCACTGTAAAAGAAAATAAAAATTATCTGAAACAATAAATTCTTTCATTCTTTCTCACTATACATCTTGTAAAATGTCAAATGCAAAACCTATATTTTCTTGTAAATTTTCAATTCCATGTGCTAGTGGTCAACTAATTTTCTTTTTCTGTAAAGGGCCAGATAATAAATAATTTAGACTTTGTAAGCCTTTATAATCTCAGGCAAGACTACTTAACTCTGCCACTGGAGCACGAAAACAGCTACAGACATTACATAAGCCAACAGGCTGTGTTCCAATAAAACTTTTTTTACTAAAACAGGTGTAGGCAGAATTTGGCCTTTGACCTTTGAGCCATAGTTTGTAGACTTCAGTGCTGGTTTACAGCATATTTTTACCTATGACATACCTTATAACTATCAACATGAACATTTACAAAAAAGTATAAAAGAAGAAGTTAATTTGCTACCGAGTTATATGTACAATTCACTCTTAAACTAGGGCATTAAATCCCAGAAGAAAAGTGAAAAGTGACAAAAGTTGAATAAATACATTTCATTTCACTATGTCTGCTTTCGGTCTTTCCATTTAGTTTTAAAGCATTTTGTTGAGTGTTTTAAAAATAGTAACTGACTATACAACTCGAAAGAGGAAACACTAACCCTGCAAAGGGCAGCTCTCCTGACGATTGAGTTCCTTGGCAGGTGAACTGAATATCGACTCATCACAGAAAAATAGACAGGGATGTTTTCAGTGAACACCCTAGAAAATGTGCTTTTAATAAAAAGTTAGTCAATAAATGTGAAATATATGTACTCCAAAACTTAAAGTAAAAAGTAAAACTAAGATCTATCTAGAAGAGATTTCTAGAATGCGTCATGTTGACTTAGCTCCACAAAACCATAGCACTACCTTTATTTAATTTCCATACCATGAAGCATTCTGACATCCACAGTGCAGTGCTTAGTAAGCATTTCATGCTAGACAGCTTGAAGATGTGCCGTAGAGCTAAAATTACAATACGCACCATGACTTGTTCTGTCACTCAACTTTGGGAGGAGAGCTTACTTGTCTCTATAATGAGCTGTCTGATATTCCATTCCTTTTACCTTAGTAAACTGGAGTCAACGTAACTAACCAAACATTGGCATATTAGTGAGATGCAAATAACAAATATTCTTTTTTCCCAATAAGCTTTAAGCCACAAGAAGTCACTACACATAATATCCTCATGCTTTCACTTTCATGCAAAATAGCAGACGTTTAAAGTTTTTCAGCATAAATTGAAATTTACCCAAGGAACTGCTTCCTCAAAATCTTTCTTATAATCTAGATATCATTGTAGTGTATCTAGATTATTTATATATAATTACATATATATGTATTTACAATATATATAATTATATATATTTATATTTACAGTAATATATGTAATTATACATATTTATATATAATTTATATACAAATTATAACTTATATTTATAAATTATAATTATATATAAATTATATATAAATATATATAATTACATATATTATTATATATGTAATTAAAACCAGCAGCACAGCATAATTTAGTCCTTTGCACTTTGTTCCAAGACACACAAGTCCTTCATAAGCTAAACTTGCTTCACTAGCTATTAAGTTGTGTGGCTGAGAATCCTGCAGTATACATAAACTAATGAAAAGTACTTACTAATTAAATAATTGAAAGATATATTTGTACATGTCAAAACTAGGGTGACATAAGATCACATAATTAGTTTTTAAAATCCTTTTTTACTGACCTGGTTTATTATGCATTCCTTTATAATTCTTTCACGTCTAAAGAACTAAAAAAAAAAAATTAAACAATTTATAGAGTTTAATTTTGGTAGCCATAAATAGATAAAATGCAAGATTCAGAAGAATAAGAAGACATGTATGAAAACTTTTTATGAGGGAAAAGAGAAAAAGGTAATATAGTACTTTAAATAACTTTTTTTGAATGTTTTTACTTATCAATGAGAATCATTTATTTTTTATCATTAACCTTTAGCAAAGAAAGATTGGACAATGCCTTTAAAAGGGGTTTCAACACAAAAAAATATGACTAAACTGACTTCTTGGTCTCATGATACATTAGTCTCAGTAAAGACCTATTAAAATACAGACTATACTATCTATACAGGTATAGATAGTATACTCGTGTAATTGTTTTTTGCATTGGGTCTGTATGAGAAGCCTAGTAAAGAATATACCACAATCTGAATTTCTGGCAATTAGATTGAGTTTTGTTAATAAAATTAGATTCTACCAATCCTTGCAATGTTCAAACAATTCATAAGTTTGAAAATAATTGCCTGGGTGCAGTGGCTCACACCTGTAATCCTAGCACTTTGGGAGGCTGAGGCAGGTGGATTGCTTGAGCTCAGGAGTTTGAGAGCAGCCTGAAGAAGAGTGAGACCCTGTCTCTACTAAAAATAGAATAACTAGTCTGGCATTGTGGAGGGCACATATAATCCCAGCTACTCGAGAGGCTGAGGCAGAGAATTGCTTGAGCCCACGTTTGAGGTTGCTGTGAGCTGTGATGCCATGGATCTCTACCCAGGGTGACAGAGTGAGACATTAAATAATGTACAACCAAGACAAGAGACCATATATGTATCTAGGCTTTCAGAATATAAGAATCTCTTTGTCCTATAAATCCCAAAATGACATTCCTTTTGGAAAGAGATATGGAGAACACTTAGAGATCTAAAAATAGATCTGCCATTCAATCCTGTAATCCCCGTACTGGGCATATACCCAGAAGACCAAAAATCACACCATAACAAAGATATTTGTATCAGAATATTTATTGCAGCCCTATTCATAATTGCTAAGTCATGGAAAAAGCCCAAGTGCCCATCGATCCATGAATGGATCAATAAATTGTGGTATATGTACACTATGGAATATTATGCAGCCTTAAAGAAAGATGGAGACTTTACCTCTTTCATGTTTACATGGATGGAGCTGGAACATATTCTTCTTAGTAAAGTGTCTCAAGAATGGAAGAAAAAGTACCCAATGTACTCACCCTTATTATGAAACTAATGTAGGACCTTCACATGAAAGCTATAACCCAGTTATAACCTAAGAATAGGGAGAAAGGAGAAAGGGAAGGGAGGGAGGGGGAGGGAGGGGGAAGGAGGGGGATTAATGGGATTACACCTGCGGTGCATCTTACAAGGGTATATGTGAATCCTAGTAAATGTGAAATGTAAAGGTCTTAGCAAAATAACTAAGAAAATGCTACAAAAGCTATGTTAACTAATGTGATGAAAATGTGTCAAACGATCTATGAACCAAGTGTATGGTGCCCCACGATCATACTAATGTACACAGCTATGGTTTAATAAAAATAAATAAAAATTAAAAAAAAATCCCAAAATCACCCCTCCTGGCCATATTACTGCCATTTTGAATGAACAGAACCAGACCCCATTTCTTCTAATAAATATATATGTTTGAAGATATATAAAAGATAATAATAAAAGTATTTTAGAATATCAGAGGAACTGGTAATGTAGAGGCTATTGAAGATATATAAAATATAATAACAAAAGGATTTTAGAATATCAGTGGAACTGGTACTGTAGAGGCTATTAAGATTCCCCATCAACGTAACCTGATTCTATGTACCCTCAATGAATCCGTAACATAAAAAATAAGCAAGATTCTCCAAATACTCAGTGTTTTGTGTGTATAAGTGTATTATAGATAATTTATACACAAAATTACATGTATTATATGTGTGTGTATATATGGCTTGAGTTATAATTAAAAATTAAGTTCCTTAGTTTTAAACCTGGTTTATAATTCTTCCCCAATACTTCTTTATAGTCCAGGTACTTTCTGGGTGAAGTTAATAGTGACGCACGCAGCACGTGGCGGGTCTTTCCTAATGTCCTTCACCCACATCTCCATGCAAGAGAGCAGCAGGAAGGAGTGTCGGAGGGGGGAGTCCATGCCTTCCTCAATAAAACCATTCCATTGTAGACAAACAGGAGGGACCTTCCAGCACAATACGACACTGGTCACTTGGCAGAGGAAGCAGGTTCATCGCAGCAAACATTCACACACACAGCCCATGTACCAAAGCTTTGCTCTGGACAGGGGTCTCCTAAACTCCCCAAACATACTTGTGTATTCCTCAGAATAGCAGCACAGATAATGTCCTGTCCTAGTGACCTCTCCCAGGGCATAATTGGTAGCAAGTTGCTCAAAGACTAAGGGGGAGATTGTGAACATACGATAGAAAAATCAAAGACTTTAAACCCTAAACACACACACTCACACATTTTTAAAGTGTTTTAAAATATCAAAGGAGTTGGTAACTTAATAGTTAAGCGATTGTTTGTATTCTAATGCAGAACTTCAGTTTTCCTTTTGTTTTGCTCTACAGATTTGCAAAACTGTAGGAGTTGAAATGAGGCTTTGTGATTTTTAGTCCAACCTCCCCATTTTGCAGACAAATAGATTGAGACCCAGACAGGGCCTGAGCCTTCCAACCGTTTTGCAAGGCGCCCACAGCAGGTCCCTGACAGAAGGCCGTGGTGGGCCACTTGGTTCAATGTCCCTTCCGCAGGAGGATACAGCCCTGACTGAGAAAACAGGTGGAAGGAGTCACACAATTTCTAAGCAGAGATTATCATGAGAACTCTTCGTAAGGAAAGTATTTCAGACTATCAGGTGCCATGAGTTAAATACCTTACATTTCACTAACTATAACCTAAGCTAACTGGACCATTGAGTAAAATATTCGTTTGACATAATAATCTTTTCCAATGCTAAAGATAGATCGAAAGTAAAATTTAGATCAAATCATTGTCAGGGCACTCATCCATACATGGTTTGAGTGGGAACAGAGCAGCAGAATCAGACACTTCTATTTGCCGTACTAAACCTTTCTGTTACTCTAGTAGCTGGTATTTCAGTCAGCTCATGTCAGAGAAATTTATGTTCAACATTTCATTTTTCTTGCTGAGACTACTGCAATATTCTAACATACTCTTGCCTCCAGTATCACCTACATACAATTTCCCCATGCCTTGCTGTCACAGCTGTCTTCCTAATGTGTAACTCTGAACTAGTCAATCCCCTTACAAACTTTCAAGAGTTCCATATTGTCTACATAAAAGAAAAAAAAAAAAGTAATCTTTGGTGACATGTTTAAATTTCATGAAAGTCCCTACATAATTCTTCAGTCCTGAATCAAATAATTCCTCAGACACACTTGAGGTCATTAAAACTATTCATTTATCAAATCACTCCAGTACTTTTGCTTATTTTTCTCTCAAGTCAAATGCTTCTGAATCCCTTTTCATGCTTCAAGACACGGTTGTCACCTTCTCCTTTCAGCCCTCTGGTTTTGAGGCAGGTAATTCATACCTGTCTTCCTGCACCAGTGTTTCGATTTCTTTTCCAGCACCTAAACCATTCCTCTTTGAATCATATTGATGCATTTGAATACAATTCACTGAAGGTTTAAACGTCTTTGAGGAAGAGAGAGATTTCCTCCCCTTCATATTTATAAAGTTAAACAAACTTTGGCCTCCTATAGGATTTTTGTAGGAGAACATAATAATAAATTATCTCAGTGAGAACATTTTCTCTAATTTCCTCTATTTTACTTAAAATCTACATCTATTCTGTGTCTACCAACAGTGTAGGTATAGATGACCCTGAGCAAAAGTCAGGAGTTTAGAAGAAGTCATTCACAAATAGTAAAGCTATACTTTGAAAGCTCTACCTACGTGATTCCTTATTTCCAATCTCACATCTCCCCAAATCAACACAATGTACCTGGGTGGCCATTCAAAATTTCAGAGCTGATTATTGTTTATTTTTCCAGTCTTTGAATTGTGACTTGAATATAATTTGACTGTATTCTAGTTTGTAACCATGACATAAAATTCTAACTGTAAAATTAACCATACAGAAAGTGAAATCTAGCTGGACAGTCCCATCTCCTATCTTCCTTTCATTTGCACCTTTCTGTGGTAACCTGTATGTCTTTGTGCCTTTAAACACTCTGTCACCTTCTCTTTAAATACTTTGCCCACCTTCTCTTCCTGTCAAATATCAGACTTCAGCCTCTCTGAGAAGCCACCCCCAGCTTCTCCAGAAAGGTAATGTGTGCGTCCTCCTCCCCTGGCATTTTCTACTTTATTTATTATGTCATCAATACATTCCCTACTTCATTTCTTATTTTGTAACTGCTTCTATGACCATCATCTCCAAAAGATGGTAAACTATTTAATCACAGGAGATTTAGTCTCATTTTATGGTATACACAGAACAATATTGGGGACGTGGTGGGTGATCAAATGATTTTTTTTTAACATGGACAAATATGTGGATGAGGGCAAACTGAACACTGGATAGTTAAGAAAAGTGCAAGAAACTTTACACCTCCTCTCACTTGGGAGGAAAGACCGCGTGTCATAGTGCAATGAACCAAATCCAAATTTCTGAATGAGTTGCAAAACCTTAGCTCACCCTCCACCGTACCAGCCTCTGACCTTGCCTATTCAAACATGATGATGACCTCACGCCAGAACATCAGAAATATTTAGGAACATTCCATAGCACACCACTCACCCCACGAACTGCTGTTTAATATTTTAGTAAACAAGCAGAAGAGTAAGATTCCAAGAACCAGATTCACTTCACTTCTGCTCCTCTGATCACCAAAAACATCTCTCCCATAATTTCTTTCCTTCCATTTCTGACGATTCTAAACCAACAAAATTAATATTGGAGTTTGGAATATTTCACATAACAAACAGGTATTCACCAAGTCCAAGATTGAACTCAAGCATTTTTTCATGTAACCATGTGATGTTATCATCAAAAGCACTTACAAACTGCTTATGATTAGGTTTCCCCATGCAAACAGAAATAACATGATTAAACAGAGTCCCTACATATATGATTTTTTAAAGAATAATTAAGGTCAGATGAAAGGCAAACATTGAGATAATTTCCTTAGAAAAGTCTCCTTTTTCTGATATTCCATCAGGGTGCAATACCCGTCTTTGTTCTGCCCCCGGCACTCTGCATTTGACACATAATCAAAGATAGCAGGTAGGCTGGTATTTCTCTTTGCCCTGCAGGGGCTTGTAGTTCTATTATGAATGTCTGATTTGGATTTAATATTTATTTTTATAACTATCTACACAGATTTTGGTTTTCTAAAACTTTTCTTAAAGTTTAAAAAATACGCTTCTCTTATTTTCTAAGAGACCCAACAAGTATTTTTGGTCTGAAAAAATGTCACTTTCCAGATCTTAGGATTATTTGAAAACAAGAAATATATATATATATATGTGTGTGTGTGTATTTATAGTGTGTCTATATATCTATATATTGCTAGTTAGAAGCATTTTTCTTCCTATAATTAGTTAGAAACAAAATTCCTTTCACCTTTTCTTAAAAAAAAGAAAAATAGTACAATACTGAAAAAAAAAAAAAAACCACTGGACAAAGGCAAAAATTTTAGTCTATACCCAGAGCATACTTTACATGATGAACACAACATCCACGAGGTGCTTAGGCTTTCTTGAAAAGCATGTTTTTCTTTTATATAAAGATAAAAAGAAAAGCTTTTAGGTCATGGGCTATAGGGGGAAGAGATAATATCTCTTGTGCTTTGATGTTACAAGTAGCTCATCATTACAGAGTTCTTTTAGTATAATAAAGATCCTGGTAAACTGAGCCTGAATATTTGATAACCAGCTTCTACACGGGAGCTTTGTGACTTCCCTGTTTCTAAACTGCAGAGAAAACATAAGTGCATTATGAAAAAAAATTGCAGTGCTTTATTATTTTAGCATTGAGATTTTCCTAATAGTATTGAAAGATCTGATATAGCTAAAAAAGAAAGCATGGTTTCTGATTCCTCAGGAAGCTTTGTTTACAAATGTTTCTAAAACACCAACTGTCAAAAAATTAGAGCAAAATAATCCATTCATAGTCAAATGAAACATACAAAATTAGTTTCAAATTCGCCTGCATCATCTGTAAATACTAGTGATAGCCTATTGAATGATATTCAAAATGCCAATCTGTTACCCGATGTTAGTTTTAAAATTAGAGATAGGTATAGATGAAATTTGAAAAAATATACTAATTGCATGTTAACAAGTTGCCTGAATTTTAAACGTGGGCATGCTGAACAAAATAATTATTTAAAGAAAGTTTTCAAGTGTCTTTTAGAAACACAAAACTGTTTGATAAAAATTAATGTGGGTATGTATGGACAATTAAAATAACTACTAGAAGTATAAATGAGAGATTATGAAATTCATACAAGATGAACCACCCACAGATTGTCACTCTTTGACACACTTCCTCCCAGACCTCTCTCTCTACATATATAGATATGGTAACTCACAGGAGGGTGTATGTGGATGTGGAACTATATAGATCAGCCACATGGAGACCGAGGCATATCTAGTTAAGGCGTATAGAGATATGGTCATACACAAAGTGGCATAAACAATCCTGCCTTAAAACACATCAGTCTGCACAGTACTGTGTCTTGTGTTTTTTCTGACTTAGAAACATGTTACAAATATCTTTCCATGTCAATAAAAAATACGTTTTAACATCTGATAAGGCATTCATTTGTACCGAGGCCTACTTTTCCAATTTCTTAATAACTATGGACATTTAGTGAGGGTAATATTTTGTGGCACAACTATAAGATACTATTTATGTACAGATTTGTTTATAGTTCATATCTTTCCAAAAAGAATTTATAGTAGCGTACAATAAAAATATAAGATAAAAAAAACAAACATGATTTAGTATACAAAAACCCTCCACAAAAAAACAGGAACGGCAAGTAAAAAAGAAAAGGAAAATATAAAACTCTCCTAAAGAGTAGAATTTTGAATACAGTAGTCCTTAGTGCAGACTTTCAAAATTTATCACCTACAATAAAAGAGAAATATTCAAAAGAAAAATAAATACTAAACACAAGAATCAACAGCCTATTTCCAGAATCTATGTAGAATCTCTAATAACTTCAGAACTAACTAAATTTGATTTAGAAAAATAATGGTTGCAAATATAGCCACAAGTGGCACAAGAAGCAGTGCAGATATTCTGACTGAAAAGGAAAGAAAACATGCTCATCTTTATAGTAAAACATCTCTGCAAAGACACACAGCAAACCGCTGGCAGTGATTGCCTTTAGCTAGCGCAGGCGGAGAACCCTGGCAATGTAGGAAGCAAGGAGTAGTTTACACTCATTACATGTTATTTTGTGGACTTGGTATTTCTACTCTGAAAATGCATTTACTCATTAAAAATTAGCTATAATATGTAAAACTTTGAGCCCTACATGTAAAATACTGTACATGTATATGAATGAGTACATTCAAATGTGAACTATAGGATTATTAATGATTCATTTTCTTCTATCTCCTACCAAGATTTTCTACCATTTTCTTTTTACCAAGAACATATTGTTGTTGTATAAGTAGAAAAGGTCACACTTAAAAATAACTTGTAAACTAATAGAAAATAAGAGGAAAGAAAACACTAAAATGTAAAACCTTTGATTTCATCGAAACTATATTTAAAGCAAAAGTTATAAACTCTAATCCATTATTTTACTATTCAAAGAAAAGGAACAAAATCAAAGAAAGTTAACTTGAGAAGTTCAGTGAAAAACAATGAAAAACAATGAAAAGAAAATGATAGAGAGAAATTTAAAAAACAGACAACCATTTTTAAAAAGCTGTTTTAAAAACATTACTAAAATACCTTAAATATATCAATAAAAAAGTGAAAACTCAAACAAAAATAAAAATTAAAAATATACCGAGGTTGCCACAAAAATGTACACACATTTGAAGAAAGGAAAACATTGTATTGAATTTGTGATACTCGAGTCACATTTGAATTCTAAAATTAAAAGAGATGCTCAAATGTGACTTGTACTCATCTTTTATTACCAGTACATACAGAATATTACAATTTTAATACAATTTTTCCTTTCTCAAAATGTATATGCATTTTTCAGCACACTTTATATAAAGAAAATAAAGTCTCTGCTAATGGATTTGAACATATACCCTGTTCCTCCCTATGGAGTCCACCCATGCTGTTTTCTGCTTTTTCTCACACATGACAGGAACCTAAAATTGTTTCCTTGGGCATCAGCATTAATTCTCTCCTTCAAGTCTTTATCCAATATCACTTTCTCAGTGAGGCTTTCCTCAACCACTCAACTTAAAATCAAATACACATATAGGTGTGCACACATCTGATACTCCCTATTCCCTTCTCAGTTTAATTTTTTCTTGGCTCTCCTGACTATATATTTTACTAATTCATCTCGTTTATTATCTTTCTCTCTCCTCCCATAAGAATGTAAGTGTATGTGATCAGGGATTTTTTTTTTTATTTGAGACAGATTCTCACTTTATCACCCTCTGTAGAGTGCTGTAGCATCACAGCTCACAGCAACCTCAAATTCTTGGGCTTAAGTGATTCTGTTGCCTCAGCCTCCCAAGTAGCTGGGACTAAAGGTGCCCACCACAATGCCTGGCTATTCTTAGAGATGAGGTCTTGCTCTAGCTCAGGCTGGTCTTGAACCTGTGAACTCAGGTGATCCACCTGCCTCAGCCTCCCAGAGTGCTAGGATAAGAGGAATGAGCCACCACACTTGGCCAGGGATTTTTTTTTTTCTGTTTTTCTTACTGTAGGTGCTCAGTAAATATCTGTTGTGTAAATTAATAAATACAATTTTTAAAATCTGGATACAAAATGTATGTCCTAGGAAAATATAAAGTATATCAATTAAGGTATAATAAAAAGAAGTAGAAAACTGAAATGATCGTGGATAATTAACAAAGCTATAAAATAGTTTTCTATCAGTTTAATAAAACTGTTTTATATTGTTTCTTCAAAATTTCAAGGAGCAGATAAATGTGTGTATATACATCCAATATGCTGAAATTTGGAAAAAACTATTTATAGATCATATATGTGTGCATACGTGTTTTGTGTATATGTAAATATATTTATGTACATATACACACATACAAGTAAATAAGAGGACATTTGATATATAGATTTTTTTATCTCTGAGATTTTTAATGGTGAATTTATCATGTAAACACACTTTCACACGTTCTTGTCCTTAACAATACATAATAGAAACCTTCAAAATTCATTAAACATTGTTTGAAAATACTAATTTTTAACTAGTGTGATATCCTGTAGTATCCCATGGGTGGATGACACATAATAAATCTAAAATTTAACAGGTTTTGAACTTTCATCAGCTTTCTAATCTTCTATTGAAATGAAATCTGAAATGAATATTTTAATTAATTAATTAAATATTTAGCAATTACCTATAATGAGTTAGAAACTGTGCTGCATCGCAGGAGTTAGAAGCAAGGACTGTCTGTAAGGCCTCAGAATATAAGTAAAGAGAAAGAGAAGTTGCGCAGATAATGATGAAAACCCCACATGATTCACACTGGGATACAGTATGCTATGACAAGGTAAGGACGAGAATCTAAACCACTACTGGATATTGAAGAAGAGTCATGCTGAGAAAGTGACCTATCACCTGAGACCTGCAGGATGCCAGCTACAGAGCGTTCTAGACAAAGGACTGTGTACCAAGCATCTATGTGCATTACAGAAATCTTTCCTTTTCCTTTTATCTCTAATTCCTCAGCGTAACTAACCAGATATGAAGTTGCCACATCAATGGGCAGGTCCATTTGCACAGTTTCTGGTACATACAATCAAATTCTCCAGTGCTGAGTTTTTCAATATATAATTTTATCAGCAAATAATTAAAGTATCTATTTTACTGTTCTCACATTAACACACTGGGTATTAAGTATGTTTTGACCTTGATTTTTAAACTACATTATGAGAATATAATAATTATAGATCAATCATTAAATATGTATTAAGTTTAAATAATGAGTTTATAGTTCCCAAACTTCCAACATTTAGAAATTATTACTTTGAACATTTTATTTGTATATTAAATATACTCTTCCATGTGCAGATACACATTTAAAAGATGTTGTTGCTCTTGTATTATAGTTGTTTACCACTTAATATGAGCATTTCTGAATAATAATTGTGCATCTATATTCCTAATTTCATATACTGAACAGGATCCCATAGACTATAGTAAAATTAATCTATTCCATATGGTTAATTTTTCTGCACTTTCTTAAATTAATGGATCAGTGTGTTTCAGTAGCTCTTAGAAATTTTCAGCAATTATTGCTTAAACATGGTCTGGGCACCATTTTTATTCTCTTTTTCTGGGCCTCAAACATGCTACATCTTCCTAGCAGGTCCTCTAAAAGTCTTTTATCATGCTATGAATTTCCGTATCTTTATCTCTCTATATCTTATTCTGGATAATTTCTAATGACCCACCCTGAAGTTTGGAAGATACTAAACCTACATAAGTTGCTACCCATCCTTTGAGTTCTCAATATCAACTTGATATTTAGTTGCTATAATTTCTAGTCTTTTGAATATTTATATCAAAACATCTTATGATTTTCAGATTTTACTGAAAATTTTATGCTCAGCCTCCATCTCCACAAATATAAAATGGATAATTTAAAAAAATTGCTAATATCGGAATCCCAGTAATCTGTTTCTTCTGTATGCTGTTTCTGTTGATTGCGGTGAATGGCGTCTAGACTCACTACATACAATGCTGTATTCAATTCCTTGTTGAATATTTATTTGAAAATTTTCTTTTAGAAGTAATTTGAGACTCAGAAAAATGATATATTCCTTCAGAAGGATGCTTCATTTCCTTTGTGCAGAAGAATGGTGGCTATCCGAGACCAAATCTTGAGATTTGGGGGGCAATCTAGATAACCACCGAAAGTATAGTGTTTGGTCCCTCTTCCCGAGATCAGTGTTTCAGGAGCACAACAGGGATTTTCCTCTTCAGTAGGAACTGAACTCCAATCTCTATTTAACATTCCACAAAAATTCCAGTTCACAACTGAGCTGTTTTTCACAATCGAAGTTTGATGGAGACATATCTCTTTCACTCCTACTCTCTTCCCGTTCTTCTGCTATTTTCACACTGTCTGTCAGTATGGTCATTTTAAGGAGAGGTTTTGCGCTTCATGCTGATGTGTTTTTTTTTTTTTTTTTACTTTTTTTTTTTTTTTTTGGTGATTGGTCTACATTGCCAATCCATCAATACAAGAAACACAATTCCTCCCACACCTATTCCAATTTGTTTGAAGTTAATTTTATTCCCAATGTTATTTTTTTGTGCTACTATCACAAATGATGCCATAATGAAAGTTGCTTTAAATAGACCTTCCAGTTCCTTCCCTAGATTTCCACAAATGAACTATGTTCAAATTGTATGTATTTTAAGATCTTGATGTATATTATTAATTTATCTTCCAGAAAGGATCTATGTTTATGTACTTTTAGTTTTTCATCAGAAAGTCAATTCACCCCAGTTCTCTTCCCCATCAAACATGCACAGACATTCACACACATAAATGGGTAATGATTTTTCATTTTTGGCAGCTTGATAGGCACAAAAATATAAATTTAAGGGCAGTGCCTATGGCTCAAAGGGGTAGGGCACCGGCCCCATATGCTGGATGTGGCGGGTTCAAACCCAGCCCCGGCCAAAAACTGTAAAAAAAAAAAAATATATATATATATATATAAATTTAAGTATAAATATATTTCTTCTTTTGAAATTTTTATTTGACTTCTAGTTAGACTAAGCATATGTTCATATTTAGTGAACATTTGTAATTCTTCATTTGTGAATTAATCAAATTTTCTTATTCATAAAGTAAGTAGTCAATAAACAATCTATTCTTACCTGTACCACTAAAAATTAGTAGATCTAAATGTAATTATATAAAAAAGTAAAACTAAAGCAAAGGCAGTAAACAAAAGAAACATCAAAATAGCATGAAAATAAGAGGCTTTAAATAAGAAAAAGTAAGGCCAGATTTAACTTATCAAACCAGAGTCGGCAGTCGCAAATTTGACCTGCAGCCTCTTTGTATTGAAAGACTTGGGGCAGAACCCCCCACTCTGCCCGGAGCTCTGACCACCCCAATCAACCACAAGAGACGGCACTTGATGCAAAAACGCAAGAGGATTTTTATTCCTGCATGCCAGGGCTTGACCCACAACTCTTTTAGAAGCCGAGGAGTCAAGCCCTGCACATCAGTTTTTACAAGCTTATAAAGGCAAAAACTACAAAGTAGGCGGGAATAGCAGACATAGCAGGGACTCTAACCATAAAGTGGGGGGGGGGGAGTAGACATAGCAGGGGCTCTCCAGATAAGAAGAACTCTGGTTCATTATTCAACTGTCTTAAGACAAGACTAACAGTCAAATATTTGCTTAATAGTAAACATTTGCTGCAGCTCCTGGGGCTATCTCCTGGAACAGTTACAAAAGGTCACATTCCTATGGTAGGGAGTGAGAGGTGGTCACATTCCTATGGTAGGGAGTGAGAGGTGGTCACATTCCTATGGTAGGGAGTGAGAGGTGGTCACATTCTCATGGTAATATTTTCTTTCAGTATAAAGTTTTATTGAAACACAGCCATGCACATTGGTTTGTGCATTGCTAATGACTGCTTCACACAATGATGCCAGAGCTAAGAGTAGGCACGGAAACTATATGGCTGGTAAAATCTAAAATATTTATTATTTATTATCCTGTCCTTTACATAAAAGATATACCAACTCCTGATTTAAAGGCAACATATTATTTAATAATTGTTTCATTGACATTCAAAAAATCACTATGTTATAAAAACTTTAAAGAAGTTTCTTACATTTATTAACTCATTTTAAAATCTATGGCATAGATTATTATTAACCTCTCTTGCAGATGAGGTGATTTTACAGGGGCAAGAAGGTTAAACAATTCACTCAGCATTCCACTGGTAGCAAAAGGCACAACCAGATTCAAATCCAGGCAGTATAGAGCAAGAGTCATTGGTCTTACTCTCTCCTAAAAGTGAATCACTAGAAACGCCTGTACTAAAATCCATCACATCCCTTAAAATCTTATTAACATTAATCTGTATATTATTTAGCATTTATGATATGTGAAAGAAATAAGCAGTATAATTGTTGAAGTGGAGAACAAAACTATTGTTTGCATCATATGTGAAAACACAACATCAAATAAGGAAAATGTAGAATTAGTAAGATGATTCCGTTATTGAGCATGGTACAAATATAAACAAAACCCAGTATCTGTCCTCTACTATATCTTTAACCACTAAGAAGCCATAAACACATAGGCTACACAAGAAAAATATTAAGGAAATCTGTGGTTTCTTTACATGTAGTTTTGGAGTATGGAAGAATGGCTATCACAAATTATGTAATATTTTCTAAGAACATTTAGAGGTTAAAAACAATTTTAGATTCAAAACAGATGATTTTTACAAGTAAATAATTTTATTGCCTGATGAATTAAAATTGTATCTGCACAAATACACATATTTGCAAGCCAATAAAATTTGGGGGGAAATGTAATTATCCAGCACACTTTCCCTATCAGATATTTAATTGTATAATGAAGCCACAATGATTAAAACTGGTGATAGGGGCCAGGCCTGATGGCTCAATCCTGTAATCCTAGCACTATGGGAGGCTGAGGCGGGTGGATCACCTGTGCTCAGGAGTCTAAGACCAGCCTGAGCAAAGCAAGACCCTATCTCTACTAAAAATATAAAAACTAGCCTGGCATAGTGACAAACACCTGTAGCCCCAGCTACTTGGGAGGCTGAGGCAAGAGGATCTCTTAAGCCCAAGAGTTTGAGGTTGCTGTGAACTATAACCCCACAGCACTATACCCAGAGCAACTAAGTAAAACTGTACCCAGGGTGACTAAGTAAGACTCTATCTAAAAAAAAAAAAAAACAACTGGCAATAGGATCAGCCAGCCAATCAGTGAACAAAATAAAAGGCAAGATAACAAGAACTTAGTAAATGATAAAAGATGCAATAAAAACTGGGAATTAACCAATGACTAGTGTGTGGGTTAGATAGAAAGTAGATTTAGAACATCATCTTGTCCCCTTATAATATAAACCCAAATAAAGTCCAGACACATGGAAGAGTTGAAAGTAAAAATGAAACAGTGATTGTTAAAGACACAGTCTCCTAACAGAGGCTGGGCACGTGACAGTTTAAATAATCCAGTGCTCTCCATATTGAGTTTGGCATACAGCAGGAACTCGGCACATGTGCACAATGAATTAATAAATGTACTTATTCACATATAACTAATCAATTGATTAATTAGTAAAATTAATGCATAACCTGTATCTACAAAAATTTTTAGTCAACCCTGGCTAGGCTTTGAAGCCAACCTAGAATTCCAAATGGATAGAGTAGATACCTGAGCAAAATCTAGCTTATAACAATCGCTACAAAGAGATTTGTAAGATAAAGTATTTTATCTCACCTTCTGTAGGAATTGGTAACATACCATATTTGAATTTGCCAACTGAGACTTTGAAATTCTCCATTATGGCAATGAAATACAGAATTCAATAGCACATTATTTTAATATTAATACTCATACCATCAGGATTAGATATCTTTTTATTTTCATTAATCCTCATCAATACTTACATTAAGGAAGCAATGGCTTTTGCTAACAATTCCTTTGGAGCTTTACTTTCATACTCAATATGCTTTCCATATTCCTCCATGAAATGGGTGAATATGGAAAATTGTGAATTTTTAGTTTTTATCTTCCTATTACTTCCTTCAGGATGTAGACATATAGTATTTCTGCCAATGCTATTGCTTGGTATTTACTTGTTTGTTTAAAAAAGAAACTTTAATAAGAGTGTAAAATGTGCCAGGCACTGCACAAAGTGATTTCAAGAACACTATATACTTTTGGCTATTTTTCCATTAACTTCTGAGCTTAGATAATCAAATCTGAATGTTCAATTTGTTCGTTAAAAATAAACATCACAGTAAACATCTAACTATCGTTCCATAAAATTATTAGAATTTTAATTACTCTGACATTACAAGTTATTAATGTTAATAATTTGTAATCAGTAAATCAACTGCATTAAAATTGGAATACTCAATATATACAGATAACAAAAGATGAATACAAGTCACTAAGCACTTCTTGTAATTGCAAAAGTCAATAACTTTTGAGTATACTCAATGACTTGAGTATTACAAATTCAATATAGTTTTTGTCTTTCTTAAAATGTGTATACTTTTTTTTTGCACCCTCTATATCTGCCCATTGTAGAGTTTTATACGACACATTATATAGTAAATGAGGGTGCATAGTGTGTATTCATTTTAATAGTTCCTCATAAATCATCCTCCCTCCCAGGTTCTCTCTTAGTTTTGCTACTCTTTCCTGAACTGACTCCAATTTCCTGACATCTTTCCTATGTTAAACTACCTAGAAATTTATGTGCTGTGCATGCTGGCTGCAATCACTCACTCGCAGTTTGTCCAAAGGCAGTCTGGATCCACAAGATATCAGGCGACGGTGATGGTTGGGACCAAACTCCTGCAGTATGCAGTGCTCCTTGAGAGAGACTAACTGCACTGGGGGGCAGGGAGAAGAAGCAGGAGAGAAGGAGAGGAGAGCAGCTAGGGCATGAAAAAAAAAAAAGTACAAAGCTCTAGTAACTCATGCTTTACTTATTTAAAGAATATTGTAATGATAAATACTCCCTAGATTGATTTCAAGTCCTTATTACTCTGCATATAAAATTGCTTACACAAGAATTTTTATAACTTCCAAATATTAGGTGGCCCTTTGTCCACAGCTACTAACGATCTCATCCTTTTTGCTTTTTACCTCCTTGTACTCTGGGCTGCAATCATCCCTCCTATTGTCTGACTTTCCTTTATTCACTTTACAGCACTGGCATTTTTGCAAAAGCAATTGCTTTTCTCTTTCTTCCCCTTCCTGTCACCTTAGTCCCTGTACTAACACCACACGAGAATGCACGTGTATGTGCACTGTGCACGCACTCACACACACACACACCCTCTCCATGTTTGCCCCAGTCTCTTCTGCCTATGTTGCTACTGGCTGTAATCTCAGTTGCTCATGCCCATATTTACAAAGAAAATTTGTATCCAAATTCATACAGCCTCTTTTGTTCAATAAAAAGAAACTTTATGAGTTTGCCTGTTATACTACACTAGCTTTCCAAACACCAATCTCTCATCTTGTTATAGAGTGGGACCTCCATTAGACATCCAATTAAGGAAGAAAAAAATCTACATTCCACAGAATATTCAGTATCTGGGGAAATAAGCTAATAAAGTTCCATAAGGACAGAAGCCATGACTGATTTTCCCCTCCAGTGCCTGACCAATGTTAGGTATTTGATAAATGTTTGTTGAATAAATGAATTGAAGCAATCTAAGGAAGTCAGGAAAAAATGGTTATGGAGAAGCAAGTGGTCACAGTTGTTAAAAGCAGCCTCTGGGTTGTGGTGGCCCAGGTTAGAAGACTGTCTGCATCCTTACCGTTCACATGAACTTCTCCATGCCTCAATTTCCTCATTTATACAATGGGCATAGCAATAGAACCTGCTTTATAGGACTACTGTGAAAAACAACTGGCTTTTGATTTGAGGATTACATGCACTAATAACATCTTACATATGCTGTTTTCTAAATGTAATTTCAGTTTTACATTAATTTAAAAAAAAGGGAGGACTGACTTCTCTATACAACTCACCTGCCTCTCATTTCTAGAGGAACTTGATTGTGTCTTTAGAGGTCTTCCTTTACCTACTTTCCTAACACTTTATGGAAACCATGTTTTTGAAATGAATTGTTTGCTCTGGGCTAAAATGGAGATACAAATAAGGCAAAATATAGTGGTAAGTGAACTAATGGGGGAGCACATTTACTGAAGCAAGTGATCAAATGGACCAGAAAATTATGTAAAGTGAGTTACAAGACACTATTCAGATATTCTACTGCATAAAACATGGGGTAAGGAGTTAGAAGATTTAAGTTTGAGGTGCAATCATGACACTTAGTAACTCATTCATCTTGTGCATGTTCACCTTTCTGTGTCATTTTTTTCCATTTATCAGTATGTCACAAAATTTCACAGTTCCTATACGAATAAATAATTTCATTAGGATAAAACACATATAATCCAAAATTTCAGTTCTTTTTACTAAATTCTGGATACTTTATATAAGGTGCACTGTTCTTTTTCTTTTAACTTCCCCATTTAAATGATTCCCCAACTAATCTTGAAATAATATGAAACCTATTTAAATATTGTTCCTAACTCTTTTTTAGACACAATATTTGCCACACTACATTACAAATACTAGAGTTAATAGACTATAGACTCCAGTTCTGTGAATCCAATTGTTATATTTCTTTACATAAGTCATTCATTTTTAATTAAACCTCTGGACTGCAAATATATTACTGCACTTCAAAACACAATGATTTTAGTGGTGTTTGATTTTCTTTGTCATGCATTAAATTGTATCAAATCTAGATGAATAGCACAATCCAACAGAAACAAGAAGGGCTATCTGTGAACATGCTACTGTAGCTCTGTTCATGGCTCCGGCATTGCATACCTATGAAGAGCTGAGCACTGCACCAGCAGCCAGGAAACTAACCATAGACATGCCTGCCCTGCACAAAGGGAAAATGGGAAAGAATGACTCCTATGATAAGGCAATACAGAGTACTCTCAGAAGTCAAAGGGAAAGATAACTTAGGCATAAAAAGAAAAAGGAAGACAGTCCTTGGAGGAAATAACTATATGCCAAAATCAAAAGACAATTAGCCTGGAGGAAGAGAGGTTAAGAAAAACAGCTGAGATACTGGTAACATAAAAAGCAATATTACCCATTATGTGGGTAAAAGTGATTCCTTCCCCCACACCTGTTTGATTTCAATTTAGCTTTATCTTCATATCCACAATAAGTATTGATCAACTAGCCTGTTTAATAGTAAGTACGTGCGGTGCTAGTTTTTCCATTCTTAAAATGCTTCACTTAGGAGAATGATCTCCAGTTCCATCCAGGTTGTTGCAAGAGGTATTACTCGATCATTTTTTATGGCTGAGTAGTAGCCCATTGTGCACATATACCACATTTTATTAAGCCACTTATGAATTGATGGGCACTTGGGTTAATTCCACATCTTTGCAATTGTGAATTATGCTCCAATAAACATTCAAGTGCAAGTACCTTTTTGATAAAATGACTTTTTTCCTTAGGGTAACCACTGAGTAGTGGGATTGCTAGATCAACTGGTAGGTCTACTTCTAGTTCTTTGAGGAATGTCCATACTATTTTCCATAGAAGTTGTACTAGTTTGCAGTCTCACCACCAGTGTATACGTGGCCCTTTATCCGCACAGCCACACCAGCATCTGTTGTTTTGAGACTTTTGATAAAAGAAATATCTGGGTGATGGGCACACATAAAACTTTAACTGAGACTGTACAAAAGCAATTCATGTAGCCAAAACATTGGTACCCCTGAAATTTAAAAAAAAACTTATGGTGAAATATTCAGTGATTGTCATAAATATGAAAGCGAAAAACACAATGTAGATTTCCTATAGATCAAGCTCAGGAATGCTTATTTTTTTACTACAAAGAGTAGAAATCCATTGAAATATATTAAATAAGCATATAATTGGATTAGATTTGTGTTTCAGAGGCTAACTTGGCTGCCTTATAAAATATAGATTGATTTATAAAAACTTTCTAAAAGTAAGATGTTTCTCAGAAAGATCTAATGGGATTCCACTGCTGAATCCTAGATGAAAATTATGGTAGTTTTGACCAGGGTACTTGCTGTACAAACTTACTTGCAGTGAAGGGTCTGAGCTTGATAATTCTCTTACTGACTCATCAAGCCATTCAATAATCAGCAGTGATTAACAGCTTACTTGGTCAGGCAGCGAGTGGGCTGGTGCTGCAGAAGTGATCTTAAACAAAACATGCACATTCTCATTTGTTTCTAGTAGAGCAGAAAAAACAGGTGTTGGCTTGAATTTGAAGAATAAAATGGTTCCTTCCCTCACATTTTTTACCAAAATATATTCCCTTCCAAGTGGAGATATTCAATAGGTCACTGGATAAGAGGACCTGGAATTCCTGAAACTGATGAAGAGATTTAGGAGCCTTCAGCACATGAATGACCACCAAAGATGATTCTAGAAAGACAGGGCACAGCGATACAAGGAGGGGGAGCCAGACAAAGGAGGGAGAAATGCCAGAATCTACAGGTCTGGGAGAAAAGCAATCTTTAAAGAAAAATAAGTTGTGTCCAGAAACAGAAAGTTAGGAGTAAGTGCTATCATGGAAGGCAAGGAAACATAATTTCAAATAGTAGAGTATGGTTATCTACTATGTCAAATGCAAGTAAAATGATAAAAGTAAGAAAACAAAATACCTAATAATATATTTAATTAAGGAGGTGAAAGACCTATACAGGGAGAACTACCAAACACTGAGGAAGGAAACAGCAGAGAACATAAACAGACAGAAAAACATATTAGGCTCATGGCTTGGCAGAATCAACATTGTTAAAATGTCTATACTACCCAAAGTGATTTACAGACTCAGTGCAATCCACATCAAAACACCAATGTCACATTTCACAGATCTAGAAAAAATAACTGTACACTTTTTATGGAACCAGAAAAGACCTCCCTCATAGCCAAGGTAACAGTAAGCAATAAGAATAAATCAGGAGGCATCACTTGACCAGACTTCAAGCTATTCTACAAGGTTACAATGACCAAAACAGCATAGTCCTGGCTCAAAAAGAGACACATAGACCTATGGATCACATCATAGGCCCAGACAGAGAACCATCTTCATATTGTCATCTGATCTGATCTTTGACAAAACAGACAAAAACATACACTGGGGAAAAGAATCCTTATTCAATAAGTGCTGCTGTGAAAAATAGATAGCCATGCATAGAAGACTAAAAAAGTATCCACAACTCTCACCATTCACAAAAATTAATTCACAATGGATAAAAGACTTAAACCTAAGACATGAAACTGTAAGAATTTTAGAAGAAAATGTTAGAAAAACTCTTATAGATATCTGCCTAGGCAAAGAATTTATGAAGAAGACCCCAAAGGCAATCACAGCAAAAACAAAAATTAACAAATGAGAGTTGATTAAGTTAAAAAGCTTCTGCACAGTCCAGAAAATAATAGAGTGAATATTAAATCTACAGAATGGGAGAAAATGTTTGCATGCTATATATCTGATAAAGGGCTGACAACCAGAATCTATAAAGAACTCAAACAAATCAGCAGGAAGAAAGTGAAACAATACCATAAAAAAAGTGGGCAAAAGACACAAGCAGAAGTTTTTCAAAAGAAGATAAGCTAATGGCCAAAAACATATGAAGAAATGTTCACCGTTATCTAATCATCAGAGACATACAACTCAAAATCGTAATGAGGTGTCACGTAAGTCCATCGAGAATGGCATTTATCAAAAAGTCCCAAAACAACAGACACAAGCATGAACACAGAGATAAAGGAATATGTTTATATACTGCTAGTGGGAATGCAAAGTAATATGAACTCTCTGGAAAAAAGTATGTAGATTCCTCAAAGAACTAAAGGTAGGCCTAAAATTTGATCCAGCAATCCCACCACTGGGTATTTACCAAAGGAAAAAATGTCCTTTATCAAAAAGAGACATGCAAATGTTTATTGCAGGACAATTCACAATTCCAAAGATGTGGAATCAATCCAAGTGCCCATAAATACACTAGAGGATTAATAAAATGTGGCATATGTACACCATGGAATATTACTCAGCCATAAAAATACAGTGAACAACCTCAATGAAACTAGAAACCATTCTTATAAGCAAAATATCACAGAATAGAAAAACAAACACCACGCGTACTCACTATTAAACTGGAATTAATCACCGCCACTCATGCGCACATACAATAGTATAACTTGACAGATACCAAGCAGGCTGGAAAGGGGGCCGGGGATGGACAAATTCACCCCTGACAAGTGCAATGCAGGCTCTCTTGGTGATGGGCACACTGACAACTTTGACTTAAACTGCTCAAAACAATCCATGTAACCAAAACATTTGTATCCCCATAATATTCTGAAATTAAAAAGAAATTTCCTACAGTATTGAATATATCAGAACATATAACACGGGATGTACTGAATATATTGGAGAATTAATGATTATGGGGAAAACAGTTTCCATGAAATGGTAGATTGGACTTGAGATTTCAGTAGACAGAAATTGAGATATCTTCTACCACATTTTGTAAGCCGCATTAAATAGGAAGATATTTGGCACAAACATCTTAACCACACAGTTGTTTCCCACCACTGCCTTACCCGCCTCTCTCTAGACATGCTCCAGTTGTCCACGTGAAGCATGAAGAACAGCATCTAGAACTTAGGATTCCAATTACTATCTGACCGGCATGGCATGCAGTGGAAACATCATTTCTTTATTTGCATACTACTGTAAATATTTTTTTTATTAATTTATTTTTATTGTTAAATCATAGCTGTGTACATTAGTGCAATCAAGGGGTACAATGTGCTGGTTTCATATACAATCTGAAATATTCTCATCAAACTGTTCAATGTAGCCTTCATGGCATTTTCTTGGTTACTGTATGTAGGCATTTGTATCCTGAATTTAGTAAGTTTCACCTGTACCTATTCTAAGATGCACCGTAGGTGTGGCCCCACTCATTACCCTCTCTCCACCCTAACCTCCCCCCTCCCTTCCCCTTCCTTGGCCCTTTCCCCATAGTCTTGTGCTATAGTTGGGTTATAGCCTTCATGTGAAAGCTATAATTTAGCTTCACAGTAGAGGTGAGTACATTGGATACTTTTTCTTCCATTCCTGAGATACTTTGCTAAGAAGAATATGTTCCAGCTCCATCCATGTAAACATGAAAGAGGTAAAGTCTCCATCTTTCTTTAAGGCTGCATAATATTCCATGGTATACATGTACCACAATTTGCTAGTCCATTCGTGAGTTGATGGGCACTTGGGACCTGATCAAACTAAAAAGCTTCTGCACGGCCATACTACTGTAAATATTACCAGAGTTCTGACTAGTTTCTGTGTGAAGGACAGGCCAATTCATGGGGAATTGCATCTCACTGGTCACTGTTAAGTACCTTGTTATCAACTAAAGCTTTTGCACATCTGCTAGTCTTCACTTGTAAGTTGGCATTTTGCTCCTAGTTAAATATTTTTATTAGAGACTCAACTCACCGCTCACTTGGAGGCCTCTTCGGAGAAATAAATCATTTATTTAACAAATGCATAGGTGAATGGCCAGTATAATGCTTTTATTGTGCCAACTAAAAAGAATTTTTTGTAGAGTTTACATTTTTTCAGCTTTCACATTACCTCTGAAGGTGATTGTCATGCCATTTGTCTTCCCAAATTATTAATGAAGATATTGACCAAGGGATGGCCAAATATGGAGCCTACTGCATGCTGTTGGAGATCACACTTAGAAACATCAGTGCAGTAGGAAAACTTGGGACATAATCACTCAGTCAGTACATTACTAACCTGTCTGCCTAGTCTGTCACATAAACTGTGCGTCTCCAGAGTGTCCAACAGTTTAGCATCAGATACTCTTAAATGCCCTTTTGGACATTTAGTTACACTAATCCTGCCATATTTCTTTCATTAACCCATCTCGTACATTGTGGTATTGTGGTGGGCGCCTGTAGTCCCAGCTACTTGGGAGGCTGAAGCAAGTAGCTTCAAGGTTATTGCTATGAGCTGTGATGCCACGGCCCTCTACTGAGGGCAACATTAGTGAGACTCTGTCTCAAACAAAACACAACAAAAAAAACCTGTCTCATAAACACAGCAAAAAATATTAATAATATTTTGATGAAACGTGAACCAACCTTGTTTACAGTATTTATTACTTTATTAATATGTATTCATTGATTATTTCAGATAATATAGTACAGATGCCTTTAGGTCAAAATATAGGCCACTTGTCTATGGTATGTAGATTTACTTAACTTTCTCATTTAAGAAAATTAATTAAAATTTTTTGAACTCCAATCTTCTATCACTTCTGTATAAATCCTATCAATGTTCTGGAATTTTACTCATCTGAATCCGAAAACATAAATGTATTTAGGTTATCTAATTGCTTGCAAAAATATTTTTAATTTTATTAGGCTTAAATTTTATTCAACTATACTATCTCTCAGTTTATTTCCAAAATAAGAGGTCTCTCTGCTATGGTATTTTATATTAGAGTTCCCTGGAAGTCCATATCATCTTTATTGTGAGGCTGAGATCCTTTTTATCCTACAGTTCATGTAGGAAAATAGAAAATTATTTACATTACAGGTGGCTTGGCATGAAGTTTCAAATATCTTTTCTAAGTTGCTTCTGTTTCAGAACAGTTTTTGTTATTGTCGGGAATAAACTTGAATATCCCTGGTGGACTTATTGGGAAGACTACATTATCTATTATTCAGGAGACTTGTCTGAGCTTCTCAAAACCATTGCTCTGGATAATTAATAAATAAACCTGCCAATAAAATAATTCATGTGGAACGCAAACAAAGTACATTTATTTGACAAAATTTTCAAGCAGGAGCATTGTTAAAGGAGACTGTGTTATTTTTCTTTTTTATTATATGATGCTCAGGTTTAGGATCTAAGTCACCTGGTCCCACCAAATAAAATACTTCTTTTCTGTAAAAGTCAACACAAGAATACAGAGTGCAGCATTATTAAAAAGTGGTTCATCTCTTGTTATGGCAATACACCTTTGAAGGGCACAGAAATTATTTTAATTGGATAAATTAGATGTTCTTTGTGTCCATATGGAGTGTTGAATTTAATGATTTGGTTGAATGAATGTCAGTGTTTCTGTTCAGTCTTTCAATTAAACTAATATTAATCTTACATTTTCTAAAGAAAGCTTAATAGCACAAGATAACTATGGTATCTCCAGGACATACAGTAAGGTCGCGGGATATAAATGAGCCCACATTGTTTTCTTGAATAATTCTGTAGCAAAGAGAAGCTATAGAAATTGTAGCTCTACTAGCTCTTCTCCATTTTAATCAATTTGGACCACCATGAAAAGATCTATGTCTCCCTATTGTCTCATTGTTATATGTGGCACTCAGTCAAACTACTTCATAAAGATCATTTGTAAAATCATCAATTAACTCTATTATTTTGTCTTACAAAAATCACACTCGCTTTCTGAATAACGCTTTTTGTATTTCTAGAAATCATTACAAAGAAAGTACTTTATTTGTTTTCAAAACCAATTTGACTTTATTTGCACAAACCATAGCGTTTTAACCACATACCACATTAGGATGCAGACAGGTGCAGATTATTTTCTTTCTTTAAGAATTATGTAAAAATATAAAGTTATAAAATACTGAAATCATTCTACATTTCTCATAAAACTTCAAATATGAAAGTGCCTCAATTTGGAAATGATTGGAGTTCTAGGAATACGATTCAGAGAGGCTGTGAAATTACGAGGACACTTCAGCACTCCTAGGAGCATTTCCATTCAGATGCGATCGACCAGCATGACTCACAGAGCAATTTGCCTGGTATTTGTAGGACAGCCTTATTCTTTCAAACTGAAAAACTAAAAATACGAAGAAAGTCCAATAATTTTAAAATGTGGTATATACCATACATGCCTAGAATCCAATTTATTCTCTAAATAAAAACATTACAACTTTTAAAACATAAAATGCCTACTCACAACAGAACAACAATCTATTCCTTCCAATTCATATGTCAAATCGTTGTAGCTGCTATTTCTCCCAACCTGGGATTTTCTGACATGAGGAATTGTTCCAGCCATCAAAGAAAATTATTTATTTCGTTTAAATTCCTCTTGAGCTATTACTCTAAAATAATCTCAGGATTTCTTTCCAGGCATCCTGTGACCTTTTGAAGACATTCTGAATTTAGATGAATTATGTGTACTTGCATATAAACATACAAACCAGGTCTTCTCAAAAATTACATTTAGAAATAAAGCACTGATCCAGAAATATATATATAATTCTTCTGAGTCGTTTTCTAAATCTATAAAATGGGGCCAATAATGTCTTCTTTAAAATTATGTTGTGAAGTAGTTTAGGTAAGTAAACAGCCCACTACACTGACATGTAGTAGATGAACAATAAATAGATGCTATTTTGATATCATCATCATTATCATTACAACAATCCTTGTCAGCCTGAAATTTGATGCTATATAACAATCAGTCAATTCCAATTATAGCTCTAACATGAACTCTATTATCTTGAACAGATCACTCACATTTTTTGGGCCCTCATCATAAAACATTAGCAGTAATTATATTTGGATTGGGGGGGGTTACCCTATTTCAACGTTTTTCCTATGTCTCAACTACATTATCTATTCTCTTCTACATTGAATATGCATAACTTATACAAAACAAGAACAGACACTATGTACTATATTGCCAAGCATACTTGGCACTTGTGTTACAATGAGTGCACTGACAGGCTAAGGAGAGATAATTGTATGGTGTTTTAGTGGGAAATGAAAACAGAAGTCAGCATCTAGAGCAATTCAGAAGCTACACGGGACACAGATGGTAAATGCAGATTATGAAGCATTTCAGGAGTCACAGATCCCTTCTAAACTCTCACCCCATTGTGAGTGGAATGAGAGTCCTCTAGTCTCTAAGTTTTCCACTGTTATATCTGCGGTAATCAGAACAGAAGATACTGAGGCATGGACAATCCTCACACACTTTTGTTGAATGAATGAACCAGATGAGGCCTGGCATTTCAAGTGAGCTAGTGACTCAGCTATAGAACAAAACAGGACTCAAAAATGAGACTTGGGTCAAGATGCATGTGCAAGATCTTTGATCCTAACTCTCTTTTCTTTAAATTCAAGAGTTCAGTGGATGGTCGGGTGGCTGGAGGGTAATTGGTGGGACCTCACCTACTATGCATATTACAAGGGTACATTTCAAATATATTAATAGTGGAGTATAAATGTCTAAACACAGCAAGTGAGGTGAACACTTCGTTAACCAGTTTGATGTAAACATTCCAAATGGTATATAAAATCAGCACATTATATCCCATAAATGCAGTAATGTACACAGTTATGCTCTAATAAAAAAAAAGAGTCCAATTATCCCCAACAGGTATATGGATGGGTAGATGTCCATAGAACTGAAAAAGAAAAAGGTTGTCTTTACTGGTTCTCTCTCTCAGGTAGTTAGAATTAAGGAACCTGGTTTGAGCACACGTACAGAAATTAATAAATTTTTCCTTTGTTCCTTATTAAAGTATTTTTCTTTAATAGCATAGCTGCTTTGAAAGGAAGTTCAGAGGAAAGAGGGAGTAAGTAGTAGGCCTCGAACTCCAGAAGTTATTACAAAGCCATCAAGGACAGGCATCCAGGTCAGAAGTGGAAGACTTATCTGGAATAGTCCCAGAGAAATCAAAATAGCATTTTAAAAGGTGAGCAGGCATAATCAAGTAAGGAGAAAGGGAAAGCTTTTTCTGCTAAAAGGCACTGTGAACAAAGTTGCAGAGACAACAGCATCATGTAAATAGGGAAACTTCAAGCAATTCCAGAATCCTAAAGAATAATTTATAAGATGAATTAATACATGCCCACACAAGAGAAAGACTCAGTTCAATTCAAGTTGGGGAGAGGGGGAGGGAGGAGGGGGAAGAGTGCGCTCCCACCTAACGGGCATAATTTAAGGGTTACATGGCACACCTCCTGGGTGAGGGACACAACTACAACAGGGACTTTACCTAACAATCGCAAACATTGTAACCTAACAGTTTGTACCCTCATATCAATCTGAAATTTTTTAAAAAGTATAATTTATAAGACAAAGAGGAATAAGATATAAAACCAGAAAGACTAAAGTGGGCACCAGCAGTTACCTGGGGGAGAGAGAAAGCTGCAGAACAGGGCTATCAATTTGAAGACTGTAATATTCAAAGAGTAAGTTTGAAGAAACAAACTAAATATAAGTGTCAAGATATTGACACTTGAGGATGGCACCAAAACACATTTAATAACATTCTGAAAAATTGGGAGTGTCACTCTTTGAAACCTTTGAATTTAATCCAAGGGAGAACAAAAATACATGATTCTAAGCAAACAAACATAATTTTTTGTAACTTGCCTGGGCCGCAGTACCATCAGTAATATAGAGGATGAGTCCGAAATACTGGATTTGGGACTTTCTGCTCTACCAGAAACTACAAATCCACTTAGGGGAGCAACATGACCACAATATAGGACAAATTCCACAAAAGATGGGGCATCTCATACAATTGTTAAGGGATCTAATAATTGCTGCTTCTTATATCAAATGACAAACTACGATAAACAGTCCGATCGCAGGCATTATGATATTGTCTGACTTTTCTATCCATTATTTGTATTTCTTTGTATGAGACTTGAAATATTGGTGGACAAACATCAATATGTGAGGAACCAATTTAAGAGCATAAATGTTTATAAGAGGTATAAAAAACATGGATGATTAGTGAAATTCTCTGAATTTGAGCTGACAATTCTGAGTGCAAAACCTACTTTAATTATTTATTTGGTCAGAGCTAAAATTATATAAAATGTTTCCATGCCTCTGCCCATCAAAGCAAATCTTTCTTCTTCTCCCTTATATGGGTTTGGATATATTAATTTATAAATTTGTTTTATTTTTATTTTACTATGCTTTATTCCAAAAAGATTTGAGCCTATTGTCCTAGGAGAAAGTCTAAACCTCATCTCTTCTAAGAATATTGTATTGATTTAAAAAGTAGCACAAAACTAGACATTTTTAAATTGCCTGACTCATGAAAGCAAATTTATTTGAGGTTTTTAAATAAAACTATTAGAATAAATTAATCAAATTTTTAAATTAAAATCTCTTAACAGCCAATGCATAATTAGAATTTCAGAACTTATCACAAGAAGGCAAAATCTTGAGAAAATAATATGATTTCTTAAAGACTACATAGATGAGAAGTCATAGTTTTTAACAGAATAAGAAGTTCCCTCAACCTATAGGTCCATTTCAGGCTCCAAACTAGCCCAGCACTATGCTATACCACACAGCCCTGGACTCAAGGCCAGCACCCACGAGCCAAGGTCCAGCTCCATTCTAGCGCTAAGTTCATCCCTGTAGACCTCAGTCAGCTCCAGGCTGTACCCCAAGGTTTCCCCCTCCAACAAACCTAGAGTCCAGGCCTATTCCAACAGACCCATCCCCATAGATACTAGTGCTGGGTCAGCATTTGTGGACACAAGGCTCCAGGCCTGCCTGATACCAGGACAGCCCCTGTGTGTCCTGACTGGCTCTCAAGGTCTCACACTCTAGTCTATCCAGTGTCTAGATGTGCTCCAGCACACCCAGGGGCCAGGCTGTCCCAGTAGATGCTGATACCAAATCCGCCTCTGTGTCCTCATAACTCAGGCCTTCCCCAGAGTCAAGCTGTCCTTTTTGGCCCCAGACTCTAAGCAAGCCCTCACAGACCTACCCTGTACACTAGAACCCTGCAATCCTAGCCACTAGGCCAGTCCCCCACCCCTTATTCCAGGTACCAGGTAAGTCCTTGTAGCCCCAGACTCCAGTGGACCTAGGGTTCAGGCCTGCTCCAGAGAAAGAGTCCAAGCCCACCCCAATAGACCCTGGTACTGGACAAATTCTTATGGACTGAGAATCCAAGATCACCCCCAAGATCCAAGCTCCAGACTGGTCCCCATGGACCCAGTCAACAGATCCCCTGGTAGATCCAATGCTTTACCAGCCCCCAGGGACCCAGGATCCAAGTCTTCCCTAGCAGACCCAAGCTCTAGACTCAAGCACCAGGCCTAGGGGCCTGCTAACTCAGGGAATAGAACAGCTGCTTGAGGACTCTAGCAGTAAGCACACCCATAGACCATGCCAGACAGCCTGCCCAGAATCTCTGGATGGGCTCACTGCTGACGGGATCTTGCTGCTGAAACAAGTCTGTAAAGACTGGAGTTAGCGTCCACTTCTACTGATCAGAAGACACCAATGTGTGGCCACAAAGATCACAAACAATCAGGGAATCAAGACATCTCCCAGTAACAAAACAAGCACTAGTAACTGATCCTAAATAAATAGAGAATTCATGCAGCACCTGTGGCTCAAAGAAGTAGGGCGCCAGCCCCATATACCAGAGGTGGCGGGTTCAAACCTGGCCCCAGCCAAAAAAACCTGCAAAATATAAAAAATAAATAAATAGAGAATTCGTGCCTGACAAAAAAATCTGAAATAATCATCTTAAAGAAGCTCAGTGAGCTGTGAGAGAATACAGACAGACAATAAACAAAATCAAGAAAACAACACACAAACAAAATGAGATTCAACAAAGAGCAGAAACCATAAAGGAAAAATAGAACAGGAAGTTCCAAGTCCAGAATTTCTCCCAATTTGCACTATTTGTTAAATTTACTGTCTCTATTTCTAAAATACACTTACATAAGTGTAAACTTTTGCACAATTTTACACAAAGTTATATTAGATAGGATTATTATTTTATGCAAGATTCATAATCTCTAAAAGTTCCAATATCTCTCAAGTGCTTAAAGAGCAGAATACAAAATCATTTTAAATGTATATAAATTGATTACAAAGCTAACTGAAGAGGGACTAAAACCTCTTAAAATGGTAAACTTTTCATTCATTCATTAGAAAACCTATTCCTCTGAGGAATATATACATATATTATATTTTCTGTACCTTAATTTCTTCCTCTAACTCATCATTATAAACCTTCACAGGATTTTCAATAATCAGGTATTCACTTACTACTATTTCATATTTATCTGAAATCATAATCTCCATGCTTACTGGAGAAGGCATGCAAACCTAGCCACAGGTATTTTTCTCATGGAAAGAAATGTCTCAAACACTGAGAACCAAGATGTGCGTGTTGATTTTTTGTACATGTAAGAGTAAATTACAATCGGATACACTTTCCTTTCAAAATGTTAAAGTCAAAAAAGTAAATAATTTATTTTAATTTTTAAGAGTATATTATACTTTTCTTTCATAAACGAATGTAAAATCATGAATGCCACAGCCAAATATACACCTAAAAGTAATTATATGATCAAAACACATATATAGATGCTGCTATCATGAAACCTAAGAATGCCATTTTCTCTTCTGTTGCAACATTTGGGATCACCTTTAAATTATATCTTTAAAGAAAACATAAATAGGCCGGGCACCGTGGCTCATGCCTGTAATCTGGGAGGCTAAGGCACTCTGGGAGGCTAAGGCAAGTGGATTGCTTCAGCTCAAGAATTCAAGACCATCCTGAGAAAAAGCTAGACCCCCATCTCTACTAAAAATAGAAAAACTGAGGCAAGAGGATAGCTTGAGTCCAAAGAGTTGGAAGTTGCTGTGAGTTATGACCCCATAGCACTCTACCCAGGGTGATAGCTTGAGACTCTGTCTCAAAACACACACACACAAAAAGTTTTCTTGAGAAAAGTTAATCAGCAAGAAATCTGTGTACCTCAGAAAACATGATTTTATAAACATCAACTCTATATGAAATGGGGCATGAGACAGTCAATCATTCATGTTTATTGAACGCCTATTAGGAGCAAAGCACTTTTTCATAATGAAGACTTGGAAGAACATTGACTAAATCAGTAATTCAACTGTGAAAAACTACCGTAGGGGTGCACTGGTTCTTCTTAGTTTTTCATCCTCTAGATTTACATTCATGCTTTTAAATTCATGCCTAATATTTAACTCTAAAATACCAATGAGATTTGTGTCTTCCAGAGATACTGACTAGGGTACATCCATAGTGTTTCATTCATTATACGAATGGAACTTCTCACATGCCACAGTTAAATGAACAGTTTCCCTAATTGTTTGGAGGCAAGATAAACTCACAGTTGCTGACTTCCCTCAATTGCTTTAGTCATTCTAGGTTTAAGAGGATCATGGTTCCCCTGTCTTTATAAACCATGATTCTTACTGGACTTATTTCCTTAATTCCTCTCAGGTTAACCACAAACATTTTATCTACTGTGGAGCAGCCTAATTTGATTAACTTACACATGGACCATACTGGTTCTCCTAAGATCATTCATGTTAATTGTAGGATAATATTTAGAAATAAACTTATCCTACATCAAGCACACAAAGTAAATTCAGTGTGAGTTTAAAATGACATGCTTTTCTTCCAGAGGCTTAAGACGCTTGGACCCCCCTGGGTTACTCACAGAGTTAGGTTTTTTTGGAATTGTAAAAATTCCTTAGGCCTTTTCTCTGAAGCAGTATACCCCGTGAAGCCTGAGATCCAAGGGCATGCCGCCCTTCCTCAGAGATATGGGCCAGAGGGTTGACATATGTTAACAACATATTGTCAGAGGTCTATAGGTGCTCTGCCCTGAAGGAAGGTCACAGTCGTTACTTCATACGGAGTAAACTGAGTGAATGCTTGAAGATATTCTTCTATTAACTCTGTTCCCCTATAGCTGTTTTCGTCTTTGTGCCCTGCTCAGAAAACTAGTCACTGTTTAGAGGAAGAGATTTACTACACAAGTGGTTACATTGATATGGTAAATATTTCCTTTCAAGTTAAAATTCAGCTAATAGATAATGGATTAGGTGTGTACGTGACTGGAAGAGTATAAAACTTAAACTTGGAGTAAAGAACTTTGCTATATGCCATCCCACGGTGTATAGTCTGTTTCTTGACTTAATAATTACAGGAGCGAGTTTACACCTACAGCAAAGCTGCTGCTCTTTCGCGTCTCGGTTCACGCAACATTAATCAATCATCATTAATTGATTCAATGAATCACCCTGTTCACCAAGCATTAAAAAAATAAAAAGATGGTTGTTTAAGTTTTTTGCCAAAAACTTAAAATAGGGGAATAGCAACAATTGGTCATTCCCAAATTTCCTATAACTGAACCTATAGCAGAATACCCCTATAATTTGCATTGATCCTCTTTAATTGGATGTGGTTTATAATTAATGCAGTATAAACATCAACTTCTTGACCAGAGTCCAACTTCATGGGACCCTATCTTCCGATCCAGGGAAAGTGAAAAGAAAGTAGAGACGCAGAGCATTACCCCAGAGGGATATCTGCAAGGCACACTGCAGCAGCTCTTTCCATCCAGGGAAAGTGAAAGTAGAGACGCAGAGCATTACCCCAGAGGGATATCTGCAAGGCACACTGCAGCAGCTCTTGCCATCCAGGGAAAGTGAAAGTAGAGACGCAGAGCATTACCCCAGAGGGATATCTGCAAGGCACACTGCAGCAGCTCTTGCCATCCAGGGAAAGTGAAAGTAGAGACGCAGAGCATTACCCCAGAGGGATATCTGCAAGGCACACTGCAGCAGCTCTTGCCATCCAGGGAAAGTGAAAAGAAAGTAGAGACGCAGAGCATTACCCCAGAGGGATATCTGCAAGGCACACTGCAGCAGCTCTGGTCTCCAGCTGAGCTCGACCTCAGTTCCTCATCCTCCCGGCTTCCAGGGTGAGAAAGAGTGGAGCTGTGTGATATGGGTATTGCAATGAAGAGAGGGAGGAGCCTATTTCTTCCTTAGTCCCAGCTTAAATATTATTGGCTTAATTTATCTATTTCATTTAAGGGGTTAAATTTTTCCTTAATATTTTTATTGGCTCAGTCACATCATGTACCCCACCCACCCCTTATCCTTACTCTCAGAAAGTGGCCTATTTCTCTGACAAAATAGAAGCAGCAGAAACTTGTAGGCTCCCACCACCACACCAACCCACTCACTGTGACCCAGCCCATATGCTTCCTTCCCTTCTCTTACTATGGTTTGTTTTTAATCCTACTTAAGGCTAACACCTACACCCATGCATTCGATTCCATCCCTCTCACCAGCTTAATAATATTCCAGCAATTCTTCTCTTTCTCCTATATCATTTTTTTCTTTTTCTAGTTCATACCTACCAGCACAGAAATATGCTGTTATTTCCTCTTTCTTTAAAACAAAAACAAAAACAAAAACATCATTTAGCCAGGCATAGTGGCTCACTCCTGAAATCCTAGCACTCTAGAAAGTTGAGGCAGGTGGATTGTTTGAGCTCAAGAGTTTGAGACCAGCCTGAGCAAGAGTGAGACTGAGACTCCATCTCTTGAAAAGCAAACAAACAAACAAAAAATCACTTGACACCATCTAGATTACTGGAATACACACACAACTCGTCATCTGGGCTTCCACGATGACCACTAAAGTCCATTCTCAACAGAGCTGTCATAATGATCCCTTTAAAATCGAAATCAGATCAGATGGCCTCAAAGATGATGAAATATATTTATTTTTCCCTTCAGTGGTTCTTCCCTTTCAGTATTCTTCACTCATTCCGCTCTTTTTCTCAAACTCTTAGTGTTGGAGTGCTACAGAGGTCCTTGGTCGTTTCCTGTTCTCTCTGCCCTGATTTGAACATCTATATACTCTCCTGTTTGAATCTCCCACTGCCTGCCTGGTTCTTCCACCTGGATATCAAAGAGCTATCGCAAATTCATTATCCCCGAAACAACACCCATTCCACCTGCATCTTCCCTCTACAGTCAGTGGCCATGACAACTTCATTTTTCCAATTGCTCAGTGCAACAACTTGGAGGCGCCCTTAAACTTCTTTTTTTTCACACCTGATATTCCTAATTTAACAGCAGAAGCATCACCCAAAAACTTATCAGAAATTCAAATTCTCAAACCCAACCAGACCCACTGAATCAAAACTCTGGATGGAACACAGAATCTCTGTCTTCCAGCTGATTCTAAATGTTTGCTGAAGTTTGAGAACCACTGTACAATGGAATATCCATAGCCTTACTGGGAACGGAAAGAAGCTTATTAGAAAGCTCTGATTTTTCAATTACAAGTTTGAGTTCCTTGTAGACCATTGAAATAATTATAGCTGCTACTGCTCATCTTCACTGGGGTCTCATGGAGGGGGGTGAGTAAGGACATGTCATGGCCAGGCACATAATGTCTAAGGGCCCAGGTAAAGGACTGTTCTGCCCTATTACACACATTCTTGAGTGAAGTATTTCACATCACCAAGCCTTACCCTTCTTTCCTGTGAAATAAGAATAGTAATATTTAGGTCATAAAGTGATTGGGACTATGAAAGGAGGTTATGAATTTAATAACATCTACCTTAGTACTTAGTATATAGTATGCATTGATAAATGTTAGCTTCTGAGGCCTTTATAACTAAGTCTTCATCTAGCCTCTCTAACAGATGTCTCATCTCTATTTCAAAAAAGCAAGGGTCAAAGTTTTTAAAATATCCTTGACAAAGGCCTGCATTTATTGTGGGTAGAGAACAGTGGTCCGTAATTTCTTTTTTTCCAATTATTTTAAGCAGCTCTTGAAATCTTACCCTGTCCATAGAACCTTCCCATTTCTTACCTCTCTCTAAACATGACATTCCCAAGATGATTCCATGTTCCCTCTACTCTCTCTTCACTAACCTATTGGCATAGAATGATGTTTTCATACATTTTATTTAACGTATACACTTGCTCAGTGCCTGTCTTCCAGGCTTTGTGCCTTGTATATACAATTTCACTCATCCCGTCTGCCTTAGGAATGAGAGCTCCTCAGTAGCCTCTCTGTTTGCATAATGGCCATAGAGCACCATGTACATGCAGAGACTTGATTAATGGTTTCTGACAGCCGATTTCAAATAAAATACCAATAGGACCAAATTGTAAATGTGTATCGTTCTTCTGACCACACTTGTGATCCTTTTTCTCTAAATTCACATAATTTCACTTTCTCATGAGATCTTCTCTTTGGTGCTTTATAACTTGAGCAAAACGAATAACAAAAAGATCTAGTTAAAAGGAAAAAGACATAAAAGCTAAATTGATAAGCTAAACCAGACCATTAAAATAATCAATATTCTCCCATGGAATATTTCTCACACCCTCTTCCTCTCTCCCTATGAGTCTGGGGGGGGGGTCGGGGGGGGTAACAGTGCTTATGTAATGCCACATCCTAGAAAGAGGTGATTCTCAGATTAATAATCTTTATATCACCTAATATGTTCATTACCTCTTATTTTTAATGAAATGCACAAGGAGAGAAATGTGTTCTTCTGTACCCTATCCACCCCTTCAGTATAGATCTTTGGTCTGCCTAACCAAGAAAGAAGATCCTACACAACAATTTTCTCCAAAGGGAAAGGAGACATGAATGACTTATATGGACTGAGCTCAAGGTAAAAAAGTCAGATGGTGCTGATTTGGGGGAATCTGGAAAGCTCTGAACTTCGAGTATCTACAGCCATGTAGAGATTCTGGCCCACAGGCGGGAGGAGGTGGAAGAAGTGAGGTGTCTTAAATTCTTTCACTTTGATGGATAACTGAAATTATAGTTATCATTGTTCACTGTTATTTTATTTGTTGTGTAGAGAGAGAGAAAAAGAGAGAGATGTATTTTGGTCAGTGTATTTAAAAATGGTTTACCTTCAGAAACAGAAATCTGGATTAGCAGTGATGAGCAATGAGATCAGCATGACTCAGAAATCAATAGCACAATTACGCAGGAAGAGCTGCCCTTAGGTTCTCTCCAGAGAACTCCCAAAGTCAGGATGCAAAGTCAATCTAGAAACATTTCCAGCAGGTCCTACTCCTTCCTGAGCATAAAAAATGAATCACTGCCCATATTTCCCTGTTAATATTTTCTTGCCTTCTTTAATACAGAAATAATCTCCAGCTGTAAGAATGTGGAATATTTGGGCAGCACGCTGGGTCCTCACATGACAAGATTTATCAATCCTTAAAATGCTCAAAGGGCTGTGCGAACAAAAACTGTCAAACACAATCACAGTACCAGGGCTCCACGGCACCACAAGAAATTAAGTGAGGATGTCACCCAGTAAGCTGCTCCTTCACACAATCATACCAGCCGAAAAAGAAACAGCAAGTGCTGCGGAGTTTGAAAAAACCTGGCTTCACATGCGCAACAGCGCGACACCCACACAGGAAAACAGCGAGCTGGTGCGGTTATGGGCGCTGACATTTCAGCCCCCTCCCCCTCCCTCCTGAGTCCCACGGGCAGCTGTGGCATTGACAGAAGGCCTGTGTCAGTTTCCATCTGACTGTCACTCTCACTGCTGCCTCTATTATCAGCGGTGCACTGGGGCAGTCCCTGCCTGGAAGGGCTGCCGATCTCTATCTCTACGCCCGCGCTGCCCCTGCCGTGAACCTGACCGCGAGCAGCCCGCGGAGGGAGCAGGGGGAAGGCTGCGCTCTGGGCAGGGGGCTGGAGGAGGCGGGGGCTGGCAGCTGGGAGGGAAGAGAAGGAGAAAAGAAAAGAGAGAGAAACCGACCAAAAAAGGTTAGGGAGGATAGGGGTGGGCCAGGGGGTGGGGGCGTAGCGAAGAGGAACAGAACTCGATGAGTGGGGGACACTGATACAGTGCGGGTCCTTTTCTTATTTTTCCTATCCATTCTCCAGCGCTCAGTCTTTTGTGTCAGCTTTCAGAAATGCTCTGTTTGACTGGCAGCCTGTCACAGATCAGTTACCACCTAAAGCCGCTTGGCAGCGAGAGGTGACGGCCCAGGAAGGGATCTAAGTGGGTTTATCAGTGCTTCTTTACGCCTCGTGAGCTCCTTGACACAAAAGGAAAGGGTATTAAAGATCTAAAGCGAGCCCAAAAGCGTGAAAGCTCCTTATAGGCTGTGGGATGTGGATGTGACTAAATTTTTAAATATTTTGAGTTGATGCTATTCATTTTGCCAATAGAGTAGAAAGAATTTTTGTTACAGAAATGAGTGTATGTTCCACTTGAGTGAGATTTGGAAAAGGGAGGAAGTCCCTAAAATATGTGCTCAGAATATTACAACCGCCCTGTATTTACAATCGTGCATCTGTTTTGAATATAAATAAAATGAGACACATTTTAAATTAAAAAAAATTAACATTTACATGATTGAAGTTCATTTTACCATTACAGATTTACTTTTTATCTTTAAACATCGTAATTTAATATTTGGCATTTTGGGGGTAGAAATGGTTAATATGGAGAAGATCCAGAATTCATTAGTTCTCTGCCATATCTTCTTTCTTGGTCCTTTATGCATGGATTATTATTAAAATAATGTATTTTTAGCATGCCCAAGGCTTCTCTTAACACATTCCTACAATGATAATGGTTCTACTACCGCTATCCAAGGCATAGGACCTCCCCTTTGTTACCTAATGATAATATTTGCTACTGTTTCACTATTTATCCAAAAGTGAAAAAGCTGAGCCTTTCCTGGGATATCACTTTACTGCTATGATAATGAATTATCAATGATAACCTACTTGTTACCTAATGGTAATATTTGCTACTGTTTCACTATTTATCCAAAAGTGAAAAAGCTGAGCCTTTCCTGGGATATCACTTTACTGCTATGATAATGAATTATCAATGATAACCTACTTTCTGGTATCCAGGATGGACAGATTTAATTTAGAAAGTGACTAAACCAAACACAGTCCTGATTCCACAAGCCACACACGGTCATGGCAGCCAGCCTCTCAGCACAAGCGATTAACTCTGCAGCAGGAAACGGTGCGCCCTGAACGTCTGCTAAAGGACTCTGAATTTGATTTTTCTTTTTTTGGTATAATGAAAATAATGAGAAAATAAATGTTTTCCATTCATATGACATGGTAAAGTAGAAAGTTTTCTAATTCTTTCATTTTACATAGAACTGCCACCTTTTTTCAGCCCTCCCATTGTTTGTTTGCCAACCTGGTTTCTTTCTCCTGTTATCCAAGCTCTCTTTGAGACTCCACAAATATTATCAACTATCTGTCAGAGAAACCCCTGCTTAGCTGAAATTCTCTATTTCTTGACAGCTATCAATTTATAGACTAGCAGATGTGTAAGGATAATCAAAAACAGCTCTTTCATTTCATATAGAAGTAAATTTCTTACCTATGTGGTACCCTTCAATAATCCTAGGAATTCTATCATTTGAGTATAATAATAATATAAAAAAACCTAAAATGCAATTTTTCAAAATCTAAAGGAACAAAGAAGTCAGCAATGAGAGAGCAGATGGTCAAAAGGTTTTAGGGTCAAGATAGACTGGGCCTTCTCATCAGCTACATAGCCTTAGGTAAGTTAACCTTGACGTAATCACTACTGTAAACTTAATTCTCTAAAAATGGAAGAAAAATACCTACTTCATAATGTTGGTTATGAGAATCAATGACATAATGCATATAAAATTTGGAATGCAATTTATGGTGTATGGGAGTATTTAATAAATGTTTCCCCTGGTGGTCTAGTGGCTAGGATTCAGCATTCTCAATAAATGTTTGCTGTATTAATTATTTATAATTATTAGTCCAAAGACTTAAAGATGAATAACTTACACATTACAAAAAGAGGGGGCAGGAGTTCTGACTTTGACAAGAGAGATCATTTGCAAACTCATCAGCCTGAGAACATGGCTGACCTGTTTCACGATGAGCACAGGTAGACGGTTTGCTCCCAATATGAACTACCTTCAACTAAATCTATTCATATTAAATATTAACCTAAATCAGCTTTTACTTTATTCTCAATTTAGAAGAAAGTCTAAATTTAGAAGAAGATCTACTTCTGCAAAGACTGGCATCAATGGAGTGAAAGTTAATCTAGGCCAAGCATCAAATTTTGCACACATTCATCATTTAAAAAAAAAAAAAAAAAAGGATATCTGCTTTTCTCAAATTTGGAGTTAAAGAGTTCAACATGAAACCTCAGTTAACACGGTGAAGAAATTGTTTGTCGGTTGATTCCATGCTATTATTTATTCTTCTTAATTATCAAGTCTATTACACTAAGTAGAGGGTCTTCATTTTTAACTGAAACTAAGAGTCAGACAAAACAGCAGATATGGTGGAAAAGGGCTTTTCGAGTATATGAACCATGTACCTTCGAGTATATGAACCACTTCTTAATTATCAAGTCTATTACACTAAGTAGAGGGTCTTCATTTTTAACTGAAACTAAGAGTCAGACAAAACAGCAGATATGGTGGAAAAGGGCTTTTCGAGTATATGAACCATGTACCTTCGAGTATATGAACCATGAATCTCAGTATGGCTTTCATCTCAGTTTCAGAAGCTATCGAATTATATTAATTATTTTATTTTCTGTGGTAAACAAACTGTGCCTTCACAGAGGACTTGTGTGTCTATCTCATCTTAGCCAGCATCAGTCACACCAGTGGGAGAACCTGGAGATGAATATAATAGGAAGAAGTAAGGAGATGGTGGAGCATAAACAGCAAAAAATAAATAAATAAATAAGAATTGAATTTTCAGCAGGGACTTCATTGAGTCCCACCGCCAACCAAATTTAACTCATGCCTGGTGTCTTCTATTAAAGGCAATGCTTTATAGAAGACAATGGGGCACTAAAGAGATCGCTTACTCTAGTCTCAATGGCAGTTTTTCAAATCCATGGCCAGGGAAGAGGGAGGAGCCCCAAAGAATGGTGAAGCTTGTTCAAGCCCCATATGTGCCCATTAACTTCACAAAAAGAAAACTGCTCCTCGACCCAGCCCCAACCCCCGCTGGTCATCTCACAAATGTGCCACTGGTCACACACAAAAGAATGTGGATGGCTCTTGTCACAACTTCTAAAAATCATGGTGGGAATACTGACTATGTCTACTCATTGAACAATGCTCAAGCAACCAGGCAAAGGCTTTAAAGATTCTCTTTCTTTGTTTCCTTCTGTTTCTTTTTTGTTTGTTTTATCTCAAACTGATTTGCATTTGTGGAAGAACAGCATTTTCTGAAGGAGAAAATGCTTGTTTTCTTTGCTTCATAATCAGGGGAGCAAGGAAAAAAATGACAGTGACTAGAAAAGTGAGGTGTTGTACTGGACCAACAAATTGGAAACAAACTTTGGCCACTCGATATGCCTACCAGAAAATATGAAAACATCTTTTTAAATCCAAGGTCCTCATATCCTCAGAATTTATTTTATATATTTACTTTTATATACATATAATTTTATATAGACTATTTTATAGGAGATAGAAACAGCATAGAAAATAAATTAATTTTCATGTAATATATATAATACATATATAATAAGGTAACTATACATATATCGCAATATCCTCAGGCCATTTAATGGAAAACTATACATGTGCTACTAAGAGATGGTGAAGAATAAACTGTGGTTAAGGAGGACCAAAAAAATGCCAAGATAGAAGAGGTCGGTAAAAGGCTCAGAGGATACCAGTCCTCTTCCTAACTCATTAGGACCTCAGCTTTTCAGCCCAGAATGTTGCCATTAATTTATGATTCTACAGCTAGCAAAACAACCTGGTTGCAAATTTACATGTTCTGGGCATCGAATAAACTAATTAAACCGATCTATACAGTAATTGTCTTCCACTGTTTACTGATTAAAAAGCCCTTGAAATAATGAGAATTCCTTGCAGTAGGAAAGCATGGACCCATGAGCTCTGGTGATTATCAACGGTCTCAGAACTCCTCCTGGAGGACATAAGGTTAAGAGCCAGTGAGGAGGGAGCAAACGCCTGGCCCGCCTCTCAGCAGTCACCTTTCTGTCTGGATCTCTGACCCTGAGACAAGTGTAACTCATCTCAGAGTTTACAGCTCAGATTCTTTAGGATCACCAGCAATCTCCTTAATCAAAACTGCAAGAGAGCTCAGAAGATTCTTCAGATAAAGGACTTACACAAGGGCAGAGCCCTAAGGGAAAGGTTAGTATAAATAGAACTAGACGAATAGTAGGGCACTCCTACTGAATTTTTCCATGATTTATACTTTTTTCTAAAAAATAAAAATTGTTTGCTTCTAGATTAAAGAATTTATGATTCTGGTAACAGTATAGTGAGGAATATGAGTATTAGTAGTTAGACAAAAACCAATTTCCAAAGATTTTCAGAATAGTGTGTATTACCTTGTGCTTTGGGAAGCCTCACCGTCAAGATTTGGAGAAATGTTATCTTACATTTTATATTAAAATGTGAAAGCTGAGAGAACATACTGAAAATTTTTCATAACTGTCAGGATCCTAGAACATTGAATAACCTAGAAAATGTTTTATAACCACTTTCTGGTTTTAGCCACTTTGCACTCCAAAATGAATGTACTTTGCAATTACCAAGTTAGAAAAACTTGTTTTTAAGACCTCACAATAATCCTGATAAAAGAAATTTTTCTGAAGGTATTCAGGAGCACCAACTACTTTACTACCTACCATTTTCATATCTAAGAAAAAAAAAGAAAGAACAAGAAAAGCTGAAGAAACAAATATATAACTGATTACCTTAAAGAAAACTGGAGGTTACTACATTACAAGTATATCTAAAACTGAAGACCATTAAACTATTCTAGAGTAATGTTTTAAAATTTGTATAAAAAACTCCCAGGTTGAGAATCCCTGCCAACCTTCTCCATAGATTAAATCATCACTAGGAAATCTCCAAGAGGGTACAATGAAAAGTCTAATGCAGCTGTGAGCTGCAATTATCTCTTATAGTGCAAATATCTCTTATCTAACCTCTTGTAAAGTACTAATGCTCCTGTAAAACCAGGAGGACAGACCCTACTTTTTAGCAAAACAGAAGCCCTCAAAACATTTATAACTGTTGCCAAGAAGATTACAGAGCATCTTTTTAGAATCTGATTTAGAGTTGAGCTCTGTGTTCATATCCCTCATTGGCTCTGATTCATAACTAGACAAGACAGGGCTGATATTACTGCTTTGAACTGAAATATTATCATATCTTGATTATTTTTTGTTTTAAAATTTATCTGTTTCATTGAGGTACCCCCAAATAAATTGTTCTTGCCTTTAGGACATTTACTCAAATGTTAAGAAAGTAATTTCTGGTGAGTAAAAACAAATAAATTATTAAAACTTAAAATTCTACTAGAATTAATTTCCTTCACCTTTCAATGTTTGGGGACAAGTTAAATCTCATATTTGATGGACCAATATAGGTGTTTTCAAAAATATATGTGCATTAGACAATGCCTGGTTTGCCTCATAGGCTTATTTTCAACATTAAGAGACACAAAGTATATGAATATACTTTATAAATAATAAAGAAATATATTTAAAATTACTCTATACTATTATTTTCAAGTCTGACATACTCAACATACAAAATACATCCCTTAATTGTATCCTCCATTACTTTCAGGTGTATACACATCAATACTAATATACCAAGTTCATCTTCTTTTACTCAGCACAGGAGTTTTAAGGAAGAGAATTCTGGATACTTTAGCTGAGAATTCCAATAATTAACTTCATCCTGCTTAATATTAGGCATAAGAGCCACTAAAAAGCCTTTCTGTCTTAAATGTCTAACAGTGCAATTACTTAACTTCCTTAGGCTAATGTGAAATGTCCTTGAGTCTCCTTTTTAATACATTACTATACTGCTCTGCCAGATAGAGTGGACCAAGGCCGTCACCTTGGAGAACAAAGGGCAAAGCTCTGAAAGCATGAAGTATGGAAAAGTATTGGAGTGACTTGAGAAAATATGTAAAGCAGAGCAAGCTGCTTATGGAGTTGACCCTGAACAAGCAAGGGGAAGTTCAGGTACCAAGAAAGGCAGGAAGCAAAGAGGTCCTCTGTGGGAAGCAGGGCTGCTGACTAGTGTGGGCATTTTTCGCTGTGCACAGTAACATGCTGGTAGACGGTACCGGGCAGTGAAAGCCAGCCCACAGTCCACACAGTCTTGCTCCCTGAAGCTGCTCTGTGTCCCCTGGGGACAAACCTTTTTCTTGATGTTTTCCTTAATTTACACCCCAAGGAGGCCACTCCTACTCAGAGGGGTAACTTTTTCTATTTTTTCCAGCCAGAAAGAGAGAAGGTATTTAATATAGCTTGCACAAAGGCACAGTATAGACTGGTGGTAACTCTGGGCCGAAGGATGCCACAGAGACAAAGTTGGTAGAATGACTACTGCTTCCAGGGGGAAGACCCACTGGAAGGAATTCCTTACAGTGGGTCTTCGTCCTAGAGTCTTTGAAGAGGCTGTAAGACAAATGTATGAAAAGCTAAAGAGAAAAATTGATTGTCTCAAAATAGTTACAAGTAAAACAATAAAATTCTTCTCTAAAAGTATTTGAGAAAGATCCCAGATAACCAGATTGGTTTAATTAGTTTATTAGGGTAAGTATAAGAAGCAAGCTAGAGTGGCCCAAAGAGGGAGGTAAGTCATCGCTTTTCTGATGTGTCTGTCCTGTACTATCTGTAAGTGTTATGAAGACAGGTGGTGTACGTGCTCCCTGCTACATATGTGCATGACCTTGAACTAGAAGAGTTCAACACTGGCACAGTGCTGTCCTAGCACGGATTTAATACAGTAATCCTGTACGGTAGGTACTATTATCATTAGTCATAATTTCTGGGTAAGGAACTCAGGCAACGTGACCATAAATCTCACAAGTAGGGCTGAGATTTGAACCCAAGCCTAGCCCCAGAGGCTGCCCTTTTAACCACCTCTATACTATTCTAAATAAATATTTCATTTATTTATAAATTGTTTATTTATTATTCATGCAGAAATGAATAACATAACATAGCAGATCCAGGGAATTATTATGTAATCTTAACTATAAGATTATCTTTGTTCTCTGGGAAACTTTTGGTCAGGCACTCAAGGTTCCAGACGTTGTGCCACCCGACTTGCAGTATTTTAGAAATGCAGACAAGTGAGAAACTTGTTATAGTGGACTGTCTCCAAGTGTTAGAGGAGAAATATAAGCAGCCCTAGGAGGACACATGCATGTAGGTTGTCTAATCCAGTCTTGGGGGTGGGGCATCAAGAAAGGGTTTCAGGAAAGAAATGGGAGCTAAGGGATAATTGAGACAAAAAATGAGGGTTTCTCAACTGAAATGAGAGCTAAAGGATAATTGAAACAAAAAAGAAGGAAGGGTTTTCTGGGCGGGTAATTCTCATATATAATAGCCTACTGGATAAAAAATAGTGAATAATACCTAAGGAAAATAGGTATTATTTGCAAAGGAAATTGCTTGGCATATTTGTAGTGTAGAGTGTGAGGGAGCCAAGGCAAAAGATAGAGCCTGTGAAAAGGGAGAAACAGATCTTACAAGGTCTGAAAAGCCATAGGACTTCACACTTTACATTTAACATTGAGGAGTCAGCGATGAATTTCATGCAGGGTGGATCGCTGACGTGATACAGCCAGATTTACATTTGATTATTGGTTATCGTGGCTGATGTGTGGGGAGTAGATTGGAGGGTGGCAAAGTTGTAGACTGGGAGTAAGAATTTAAAAAGCTGTTCAACATTCTCATTAGGAACACATCACAAGAATGGAAACCCCAGTATCCAGTGTACTCAATACTAATATGAAACCAGTAGACGAACTATTGATTGATTGATTGATTGATAAATTATTTATTTATTTATAAATTATTGTAAGTAATTATACACCACCTGTCACCTGCAGGGAAAGAGAAGGGGAAAGAGGGAGAGAGGAGGAGGGAGGAGAGGTTGGTATGCTCCCACTTAATGGGCACAATGTCGGGGTATAATGTCACACCTCCTGGATGAAGGACACAACTACAACAGGGACCTTACCTAACAAATACAAACAATGTAAGCTGATCATTTATACCCTCATATTAACCTGAAATTAAATAAAAAACTATTGTGTGAAGAAAATGGCTGTTCAAGTAATTCAGGAAAGAAACTAAGTTTCACACATGATGAGTCTGGCATGTCTGAAAGATAATCAAGTAAAAATGTTTAGAAAAACTTTGAATCTCTAGGGCTAGAACTCAGCAGAGAGGTCTGAGCTGAGAAAATAATGTATGTTCTTGGTCCACAGTCATACGTCCGTGCGCAAGAGTGATGAGGGTCCCCAGGAATAATGTGGCTGAGAAGAGTCCTCAAGTCAGAATCCTGAAGAACCTTGACACTTAAAGATCAGCAAGGAGAAGCTGAGAGAGGGAGAGGAAATATCAGGAGGTTGTATGTTTTCAAAACCAAGAAAAATGTGATAAACTAGGTCTGAATCCATCCACAGGTCTGAAAGCAGTTTCTCATTGGGATTCTGAGCACGGAAATAATAAACCGAAGAGTAAGCACAAAAGGAAAAATGGACAACATTCCCCCAAATTGTATACTTTAAAAGGAAGAGGCTAAGCCATAACTAGAGAAGGGAGTTTGGGTTCAGAAACTGTTGATTTTAAGACAGCCGAGACATGAGACGTGAGTATGTTTGAATACTCGTGGGAAGTAGCTGGTGGAGGAAGGCTGAAGGGACGGGAAACAGGACAAGTCAAGGCTGACCTTCTCCTGAAGGAGAAGAAATCCAGGGCCCAGGAGAAGGGACTGGCCCAAAAAGGAGAACAGACGTTTTCAATTGTCAACGAAGGAAGGAGGGAGAATGAGAACACAGGGAAGTGTACAGGTAAAACTGTAAGAACAAGAAGAGATTTTTCATCCAATGGGCATAATTCTCTTCATGAGTCAGTCAACTTTGGTGTCTGTACTAATTATGATTTTCATTGTACTTACTGGTAGAGAGAATTGATCCTTAAACATATGAAATACATGTTTGCGTGTGGTATAGGGAAATACTTTTCTAAAACACACAGCCCATGCCTTACTATCCTACATTGCATCTATTAAAATACCTCACATAGAGTCCAAAGGAAATCAATAAACATATGGTGAATTCTTCTATGTCTGTCACAGGCAGCAATAATAAAACTTGGGGACTAAGAATATTATTTCAATATTTCTGTTTCTTGAGTGGTGATGAGGAGGGCTATCAGTTAGATTCCTGATCACATATAAAATTACAAATTTTGTTATTTACTGTGTATAAGTCTTACGCATTAAAATAAGAAAAAAAAATGACATCTATTAAACTATGTTTAATATATCAATACCTTCTTTATGTTTATGCCTTTTAACAAAAAAGAGTCTGCCATTTTGGCTAATACAGTTTCACGTGAACAATGACCTCTGGTAAATATTAAAAAAAAAACTAGTATTTACTAGCAGAAACTTCTGACATAAGAATTTGAGATAGACTCTGACTCTTTATCATTTAAAAAATAATTAAGAAACACACCAGGACGGCACCTGTGGCTCAGTGGGTAGGGCACCAGCCCCATATACCAAGGATGCAGGTTCGAACCCAGCCCTGGCCAGCTAAAACAGCAGTGGCAACTGCAACAAAAAATAGCTGGGCATTGTGGTGGGTGCCTGTAGTTCCACCTACTTGGGAGGCTGAGGCAAGAGAATCACTTAAGCCCAAGAGTTGGAGGTTGCTGTGAGCTGTGATGCTGCGGCACTCTACCAAGGGTGACAGAATGAGACTCTGTCTCAAAAAAAAAAAGAAAAGAAACACAAACAATGTAACTTAATCACTTGTACCCTCATATTAATCTGAAATTTAAAAAAAAGTAATACAATATAAATATGCATCAGTTAAACATCTACATCATCAAACATTGTTTTGTGTGTAAAACGATGTTGGGGGGAGGAATTAAGACAGAGCTGGGCACATGGGCCTTGACAACTCCTTCCACAAAGAACGCTGTAAAGTCTGAAGTCACACATTTCTTACCTAATTTGAGTTTTGAAAGCAAAATTTGATTGAGGTAGTTTTCATTCAAATCCCTGTCCCCTTTCTCCCCATAACCCATTTAAAGTTCAAATCTTCCTTTCAACCTTTACTCTGTAGGATAGTTCAATTTTCTGTCAAGAATAAAATGTCCACTCTCATGCAAATCATTATAAATGATGGAAATTTTTCATTCATTCACTCATACATGGCAGGTCCGTGTCTCAACTCAAGTAGGTTGATTATGTCAGTCTCAAAGACTTTTAATTGGTCTTTGGGGTATCAGCAAAGCGCCTTTTACTTACATGTGACTTGCTGTCAAAAAATTTTGAATTTTTTTTTTTTGAGACAGTCTCATTCTTGTCACCCTGGATAGAGTGTTGTGACATCATAGCTCACAGCAGGCTCAAACTCTGGGGCTCAAGCGATCCTCTTGCCTCAGCCTCCTAAGTACCTGAGACTATAGGTGCCCACCACAGCATCCCACTAGTATTTCTATTTTTTATGAGAGGTAGGGTCTCACTCTTGCTCAGGCTGGTCTGGATCTCCCACCTCAGGCTGGTCTGCTTAAGCATTCCACCTGCCTCAGCCTCCCAGAGTGCTAGGATTATAGGCATGAGCCACTGTGCCCACCCCCAAAATCCTGAATTTTTAAAGTAAATTTCTTTCAGTTAAATTTATCTTTACATTTCAATAGTATAGTTGGAGACTTACTAATAGTGCAGATTAAAAATAAAAAATCTTGGCTCACTACTTTTTGAAATTCTGGGATGGAACATGGATGATCAAATCTCTATCTTATTATCCAGATTAGAGTCTCTCGTTTGTGATGTTTTGGCTTCATCTAGGGTTGCAAGATTTAGCCAATAAATATTCAGTATACACAAATAAACATTCAGTATACTCCAAGTATGTCCCTTGGAGGAGGGGTATACTTATACTTGGAGTGGAATTTGCATGGGAAAAACTACGTAACAATACTCCATTTGTAGAAATTATTATCATTTGCCATCAGATATAGCCCAAATTCACTATTTTTGAGCTATCTCAAGTCCAGGGAATCTACCTACACATTTAAAAATATATAATTAAGAAAAAATAATTGAGTTACACTATCTGACTGAGACGATTTTAATATGTGCAGTAAATAAAAAACAGTTTAAAACTGCTATTTTCATGACATTGAAAAGAGGTAGTATTAGTATCCACATAGGTTTGGATGTATCTCTTCAGCCCACCTGAAGTAAAAGCTGCTGGTCATAATAACTTTAAATGGTTCTCATGATTCAGGCATAGCCCATTGGCCCACTTTCATATAAAAATACATCTATGTAAATTGGCTGACTTTTGACTATGAACAATAGTGCACATTCCTTGGTGTATACATTTGAATAATAAGATAAGGAAAATTCTGATTGGCTTGAGAAGTACAGAAAACTACGTTATTCTAGGCCTGACCCAACAAATATAATTTGGTCAGCAGCTAGGCCACTGCAAGTGCAGGAGAAAATTAAGAAAAATAAAGCAGTGCACTCTCCCTAAAATCACTTCTACATCCAGTTTCTTCGCCTTCGCCAATATTTGCTTTAGATAAACTCATTTGATGTCCATTTTAATCTTGAAATGGTTCCTAATTACTCTGTGACTAAAGTTATTTTCATTATAAAAGATATCCAAATACTAACCTCCCAAAAAACAAATGTTAAGTAAGCATTTTTGTTGTTAAGTAGCCCACACATTTCTCAAAGTTGCTGCTGTCTGTTACTTTGTATATATTTAAACATCATTATCTGCTCCTTGAAGGTTTTAGTGGTTTCAGGGCTTAGCTTTTAATTCTTAATACCCTAAAGACAACAGGCCTGAAAAGACAAACAGAAATGAAACTACTTTACTGAGAAAGGAGTTCTTAATCCGCATTTGCATTGTGCTCAAAACATATTAACCTTTCAAAATCTTTGGTTTAAATCTTAGACCTAGTAGAAGAATGTAACGGCCTAAGAAATATTTTTTTACTAAGACTTAAGTGTACATGTCATTCCAAAAAGAAGGAAACACACAAATGCTGGACATTGGCTTGGAGCTGTTTCCCAGCTTTGTGTTGTTATTTTTTCTTCCTATTTTAACATTCCAGTGCAACGTCTCTGACCCTCTGATCACTCGTAAAACCCTCATCTCTGTCAACTATGACCAACAATTAGGAACTCTGCATGGAGGATCCTCCTTCCTGCCCGCTGCAGAGGTACTCCTTGTTTTCTAACCTTAGCCGTGCAAAATGATGTATCTTCATACAATGGGGCAACCACTTAGGAATCAATTTGGTGACATTCTATTCCTTTTATACTACTTTCAAGAAATTCAATTAGCTTTAAAGAAAAAAAATTTTTTTTTTACTTCTGGCTAAAAGTCTAGACCAAACAAAATTCTTTTCTAACAAAGTAAAAGTCCTATGTTACTATTAACATCTAAAAAATAATATTTGATCCCCAAACAAAAGCATTGCTTCTCTGTCCAATTTGATGTCTTTTTCATGCTGCCTCAGTGATGGCCAAATAATTGGTTGTTCACTTGTGTCCTTGTCTCCCCCGACAGTTCCACAGATGCCCTGAACAATGCTCCAAAGACTGCTTTCAGTAGGGGCAAATCCTCATTAATCATTCCTGGCTGACAGCACAAGGGGACACCTGCATCTGGTGCAGGAGCCCAGCCACAGCTTATGGGAGCGTGGATTAAAAACCAGCCCATGCAAGGTGTGGGAGGCTACTTTTAGAAGGAATTTGAAAAACAGTACACACACACACTTCAAACAACAGAAATAAATCCTCTTTTGGTATCTCCATTTATTTAATATCTCAAACTGAAGCCTTGGCTCATGTTGCTGTTAAAACACCATTCTACTTTAAGCAACTGTATCTGAGAACTAAGCACACACAGGGTTATGATAAATAGCTGCTAAATTCTTCATGCTTACATCAACCAATGTTAGCATTAAATACTGATAAAATGTCACATAGTTTTCATTTAGAAATGATTGCAGTTTCAGCTTCCTATCTCATGGTGCTCATAAATATTTCCCCTACTATATTTCACAAGTAGAATGTATGAAATATACACAATTTTTGACAAGAGCTCTTGCCTCTATGAGATTACTTTGTTATTGAAATAATTAATATGACTACTTTGAAGAAAGAGTTAAAAAGAATCTAGAAAACATACCCAAGAAATTACATATATCCCATTATGTACCACGAAAGCTATTTTAACTCGCTTTTTCAACAAAATGAAGTACTTTTTACTTTCACAGAATATGAGTTTTATCTCACTTGTCACTATTTTACTAATTGTATCAACCAGAGAAAAGACAAGAAATAATGAAACCAAATTGATATCTTGTAGATTTTGTCTTAAACAAAAGTAAGTATGTTTGTGAAATAAAAGAACAAAAAAAAGGAAACCAGAAATAATAAGCAAGCTAAAAAACCTGCGAAGAAAACTAACAAAAGACTATAATACTACAATAATTAATCAAACTGATGTTTATAATTCTCACATTGTATAAAAAAAACTTTTCTATGTGTCAATTAGAGATTAATTATGACTTTATCATAAATACAACATTGAAAGTTTAAACATAAATAAATGTAAGATAATTTATAATGATTTCATACTAGAAATTTTTTGGAAATCAAATCAGGTTTTCAAGTTCTAGTTTTTAAAAATTTTATATATTTTTAACATATCTCAAGATGCATGTAGGGCAAAAGCTAAAGGTTCCCAAAGTGAATTTTTAGTTTAGGTTTAGTTTGGATATCTATAATAATTAAAATATGAATCCTTAAGGATTTTTAACAGATTTAACAATTTAATGTTGGTAATTGCATTTCTCAAATTATTAAAACATCCCTTAACCTAATTATTCCAAAAACGTTTAATTCCAAAACTATGTATGAAAGTGAGGATGGAAGGGTGGAAAGGATGGGGGAATGACAGCTTAATAATCAGGAAAGCATGCACTGGGAATAAATACTATTAACAACAATTGACATGTTATGCCAGACAGACTTTCAGTCTCCCAGAGAAGTCCAAATTGCCATTCTCACAACTTTGCTAGTCTCTGTCCCTTTACAAGGATGTAGCCACCATGGGGTGGAGCTCTTTGCCCAAGGCATGCTTTAGTTCTCTATGGGTGCTCCTAATAGCACCCCCACAACCAAGAGCTCCAGCCCTGCTTGAAATGCCCTGCATCTTGGTAAAACAGTGCACTAGCCTCACATCCAGCTCATCAACTCTCCTGTTTTTGTATTTGTTTTTCTAATCATAACCAAGAATTATGCCACATCAACTCTTACTGGACCTGTGGAAACACAGCCAGAAAGTGCCTTCTTCCAGTATATTTTAGTTAAAACTTCAGAAGAAGAGACTATTTCTCATACAGAAAATACAACTGTGAGGAGGAAAAGAAGGAGAGAAAAGCAAGGAAGAGAGAAAACAGGAAGAAGGGAGGAAGAACAAAAAGAAGATAGTTGTCAAATTTCTCTGCATTACTGATCTCTGGGCATTCTACTTATAGCCAGAGACTTTTTATTTTTATATGCCATCTCACCTTTCCCTAGGACTAGGAAAAGATATTGAACATAAATTCCATGGTAGGCAATTTTTGTGTGGTTATCTTGTTTCATCCTTACAACATTCCTTTAAAATACATATCATATCACCACCTTCATTTTGCAAATGAAGAAACTGAGAATAAGGAAGTTGAATAATATGTCAAAGTCACAAAGCCAAAGTAAAGCCAGGTTTCAAATTAGATTGCCTTCCTCTAAAACATAAATTCTTTCCACCTAATTTGTGTCAACAATTTACTTCCAAGCCTCTGTCCGTTTTGAGGGAGGTCCTCAAAGTTGTGGCATATGAACCCATTTCAATTGATTTTCATGTGATTTTCAATTGATTTTGATCACTCCATCCCTCCCGTACTCAACTAGCCTCTTCACAATGATTCTTTAGATCTCATCTTGGTGTCATCATGCCAGAATATTTTCTCTTCACTATTTCTCCTAAAGCATCCATAGTCAGCCTCTCATCATAGCATGCTTCACCATGCATTGCAATTGCCCATTTACTTCTCCTAACTGTCCTTTAGCCTCTATTCCCAGAGACTGGAGACAACGTAAGATATTCTATCCAGCATGATTAACACCTGTCTCAGGAAAGAACAGGGAAAGGGAGGGAGGGACCAAGGGATTGATAGAGGGAGACAGGGCTACATAGTAAAAAGACTAATTACAAATTTAAGCATCTGAAAAAAAAAATGGAACAAAAGTATTATTCATACTACTTTTAAAAAAGATCAAGACTTGGCTTCAAATTTCAATTTGAATAAAATGTTTCTTTCCTTTTGTTCCAAAATGCCCCAGAAAAGTAGTAGGCATATATGTTACCTTTAATTACCAATACGTAGTAAGTGCTAAAATTTAGATTTGAATGATGATTCAAAAATAAGCTGCGTTTACCATTGTAATTTGTATTGTTGCTTCCTTTGAAATTTACTTTTTTATATTTAGTGATAAATATTTTACAGACCCTTCCAGCATCTTGTTTTAAACCTAATTTCAGTTAATTAAAGAAACCCAAAGCAGAGTGTTCCTAATTCATTTTTCAAATACAATAGAAGACCCATTAAAACATGTTTCATTATTTATTATGTAATTTTTTATGTATCAGTAAGTTATTATTCCTGAAACAGCAGAAATATAATGGTAAAGTTTATTTTAACCCGGTAAGCTGAAACCAACATTAGATCTAGTCCTTTCTTTCAAAAGCAACATCAACTAGGTTGCATTGTTATGATACAACACAAATAATGATAGATTTCATTATTTTATATTGGGCATTAAGATTTTTCCATTGAAATGCCTCTTTAATTTTCAGAATAATAATGCTGGAACTTAACAAGTTTAAGTTATGATTTATTCCCTTTTATTTAGGTATTGGACAAAAAATGAAGCCTAAAAACATTATATGACTTATTCCAGACAATGCACATAAAATTAAAATCTTTGCCTCCAACTGTAAGTTCAGTGGTAATTCCGAAGAACATGCTATTTCATAATATATTCTAAGTGATATGTTCTAGGGTAGGGACACAAAGGTCTATCGGCCAGATCCAGCCTGTCCCTGGTAGACATTTACTGGAACTGAGCCAATACTTATTGTCTAGGGCTGTTTCTTTGCTGTAATAATGAAGATGAATAGTCACTTTGGAGAACATGGGGCCCACAAAGCTAAAAACATTTACTATCTTCATTCACAGAAAAATTTGCTGAACCCTAAATATTTGATAGGAATATGTGGCATCAAAGGTTTAAGTTCATAGTAGAATTAGACCAGGCCCATCAATACATTATAACTTGGAGAATAAGGTGTTATAGCTATGTCATTGATGACATAAAAGGCATTTTAGAAAATTTAGAATGGACTGTGTGCTGAATATATGTTAAATTATTACAAAATCACTCAGAACATCACTCTTACTTTCCTTTTTTAAATAAAGAAATTGAGGTCTAGAGTGGTTATGTAACTTGTCCTTGGTTTCTTAACCAGTCACTAGCAAAGACAGAATCTGACCTGAAATCTGATTCCAGAGTAAATCTAATTGCATGAAAGTGAATGATCAAAATAAATATGTGGTATCACTCGCCTAGGAAAGGAATAAGAATTCAAAAAAACAGATGTAATTTCTTTCAGATATATGTGGTTCATGTTATTAAAGAAAGCTAAGGGGATATTTCCATTTTTTATACACACACACAACTACAGAGGCAAGAACTAATTTTAAAATGAGAAATTTTTTAAAAATTTTAAAGTGCAAATATAAAAAAAAGGATTCAATGGATAGAGGGAATAAAGAGGAAATAAGCAGGAAGTGTGAGAGACAGAGTGCAAAAAAGGAATATGTTAGAAAAGAAGGAAGGAAGGGAGAGAGGGAGGGAGGGAAGGAACAGAGGTAAGAAAAAACCCCAAAGAAATATTAAATATTGAAAAGTTCACTAATTGAAGAAAAAGTCTTCAGAATTAAAATACTTGATGTATCATAGGTCAAGTTGAATGGAGGATTAAAGTACACAATTAAAAATAAATTCTGGTTAAATTTTAATATTCCAAAGATGATGAGAAAGTACCTATAATCAGGGGAAAATATTGTTTAATAAGCAAAGAGATTCAATATATAAATTTTTCTAAACCACAATTTTCATTAAAAGACACTATACTTATGCCTTCAAAATGCTGACAGAAAATTGCCTGGATCCTATAATTCTATGGCCATGACAATCTGTTAATCAAGGACTGGAACAAAATTATTTTTGAACCAGTACAATAGGAAAATCTTATTTCCTATGAACATTTAAGGAATGAACACACACAAGGGCATTCTTCAGCAAAACAAAACACTGGAAAATCTGGTCACACAAGGTGTATGAAAAAGTTTCCAATAATTATAATCCAGAGGTGGTGAAGAAATTTTAAAATAAGTTAAAAGTTGAATAACTCTGACATTTTTTAGATTATTTCTTCTTTATGGATTCTTAACGTGATTTAACATTGAATAATAGTTATATAAGCATAAAACGATAAATATCACTTCTATTAGAGATTATCTTTAGATTCAACCTATGGTCAAGTTTGGAATTTTTAATCATAGTTACACATCAACCTTTGGTAATGTGAAAATGATAATATCATTATTAAAATTTAGCTCTGAAAAGCCAGAGAGGAGGAACGAATGTATTGAATTCCTCAAGTTTCCAGCATTAGTAACTTGTAAAAGTACTCAAAAATACTTGCAAAATGATGAATTAAGAAACAAGTGAATAGTACTTTTTTATATGATGGAATTCAGAAAAAAATTAGTAATGGAAACAAAGAATTATTTTCTATGAACATGGGACCAAAGACACAGGGAGTTGTCTTTTACTAAACATATATTTTTAGATTCTACTGAAACACTTGAATTATTTTCACTATGTTGCAAATATTAATTTATTTTAAAAGTTAATAATAAATTGATAAGAGAGACTTTGCCTGATAAATGCAATTAGTGTTATCTGGATCTTTGTACCCTGAATGAATTCCCAACAATTAAAAAAAAAAAGTTAATTAATTTTTTAAAGGCGAAAAGACATCAAGAAAGTTTCAAACATTTTTCATACATTCTCCAGAAGTAATAACATATTTGGTGGTATGTCTATTTTGCCCCAGATATCTTACATGGAACTGTTTAGAAAATTCAGGCCTTCGAAAATAGAGTGTTATTAGTAGAACTAATACTCAGAATTAAATTGTTGATTTAAGTCAATGCTGAGACAGTTAAAATATGAAAATGAATGCAGTGATAAAATAGCTACCTTCACAAGACATATGAAGACTGACTATGGAATGATATTGTACTGTTCCAGGTGAAAAAAAAAATGCCTAATATGTGAATCCCACTTTTATTCAACAATATAATAAATTATATAATATAATAAATTTACATTCATTTATTCAACAAATGTTTATTAAGCAGTTTGTATGTTCCATGAACATACTTATTTCACTTAGCCATTGAATTCTTCTCCTTCACCAATCAAGTTAGTGAACGACCTCTTCATCATGAAGCCATAATCCAATTTGATTTTATAAATTTAAAAAAAAGAAGCTGGAACTCAATGTACGAGGTCTGACAATTAAGTTTGTGAACTCAATCCTGGACAAAGTGCTACATGCCTCATTGCTGAATCACCAGATGGCCAATGGAGTACTTCAAAGGCAACTGTAGATAATTAGCGACAAGGTATGTAGCACTTTTTCTAGGAGGAGTTCACAAACTTAAGTGTCTGTCATACACAGAAGTCTCCTTCATTCCTCTTTTACCAGTATCTATGATATCAAATCACAGATATCAATTTAGATGAATTGGTGTCCTGATTCTAGTAATCTATTTCTGATTTCCTTCAATATGTCTCATTCATTCAACCAGAAAAATTTCCTTTTTTTTTTTTTCAGATTAATATGAGGGTACAAGTGATTAGGTGACATTGTTTGTGTCTATTAGGTGACGTCCAAGTCGTAGTTGAGCTGTTATGCACCAGGCATGATCCCATGCTTTAGGAAAAGAGGTCATTGAACATCCCATGCTTAATGACCACAACAATAAAATAATACAAGCCTTCATGAAGTTTAAATTCTGAACTTATTTCACAAATAAAAACTCTATTTTTTTAGTACCTTTGTTGTTAAATCCACACTCTTGAAGAATACTAATTGCCACATCAACAAAGAGTAACATAAAAATTACTCTTCTGTTTGCAAAGGAGAAAATGACATAAGGGAGAATAAATAATTTTTCTAAAATCAAACAGCAGCAGACTACCTGACTTAAAGTCTAAGAGAGATCTGCAATGGTCTTCCTAAGGTTAGTGGGAAATCCAGTCTTTAAATTATAAACAGATTTTCTATGCATTGGCAATGAAAAATTGAAGTTACATATATAGGGTGTCCCAAAATTTTCTCCAAATATTCCCATATGTAAGAAAAATGGGAAATGGTAGCTATTATTAACAAAATATTCATCACAAATTTTTTTTTTTTTTTTTTAGAGACAGAGTCTTACTTAATCACTCTCAGTAGAGTGCTGTGTTGTCACAGCTCACAGCAACCTCTAACTCCTAAGTTTAGGGGATGCTCTTGCCTCAGCTTCCTGAGTAGCTGGGACCACAGGCACTCGCCACAACACCCGGTTATTTTTTTGTTGTTGCAGTTTGGCTGAGGCTGGGCTCGAACCCACCACCCTCAGTATATGGGGCTAGTGTCCTACTCACTGAGCCACAGGAGCTGCCCCCATTACAAAATTTTACAATAGAGGTGGCCAACCACCTCTATTGTAAATATTTTGTACAATTTTATAATAAATGTTTTGTAAATAAAGGTACATTTAGCTACAATTTACATTTTCCTTATGGATGATGACTTTTGGGACACCCTGCAGATGAAAACCTATAGTGTGTCATGCTGAAATATGTGGTCTGTGGGAAAGCCTGTAATTTTTATCTTAAAATCTAGAAATGAAAAAGGTAATTAAGACTTTGGTCACATTAAGGTGGGTTTTTTTTTCTTTTCCCTTTTTCCTTTTTTTTTTTTTTTTTTAACTACGTTAAATAATATTAGAGCAATTAGTATGTCAGCGAAGTTTTTTTTCAGGTACTTTTTTTTTTTTACATTTCTTACTTATATTCCCTAAAGTGAAAGGAATAATTAACTGAAATCCAATTAGTGTAGACTTAGAACACCTGTTTCTGAAATCCTTTGAATAACTTTATCATATTATTTTTTTTTCTCAGTCTTTGTTTTAAGATGAAACACATATCCCTATCCAGTTGCTCTTAGGAGCTAGGAGATTTGCATATCACATAGAAGAAAAGTACCTGTTTGTAAAAGAAATGCAAAGATTAAAAAGACCAAAAGAGCTGTAGATGTATTACAGTAGTTACTGTTTCTTAACCCTCTGTTGACCAAATACAAATTTGTAAAAATGCTCTCAGAGCTGAAAAAAAGATTTTCATTTAGGACATGCACTGCACTGTTTTAAACATGACAAAGTCATTGCACAAAAAGAAGGAAACAATGCATTTTAGTGAGGAGAAGGGAATGTTGATATTTTTTTCAAATTGTAGTAAAAAGAAATGTGTTATATTATAATAGCAGAAATGGTAAATTATGGTAGTTCTTACGCATCAACAAGCACCCAAAGAATAAACATATAACTGAAAAAAGTATCAAAAATATTAAAAAGTGTAAGGGGAAGAAAGATAAAAAATGAAGAAATATAAAGCATATCAATCATGTACTCAATGTTGGGTTAAATTTTCCTTTTTAGCAACAAAAACATCTGATCAAATTTAAAGACTAAACCCAATTATATGCTTTAAATCCAAAAATCTCCTTAGACTGAAAAGGAAATCAAAGGAAAAATATGAACTATGTAGAAAGCAATCCAAAGGAAGATAATTTATGACAAAAATAATAATGCTGAATATATCATTTCAATAAGTGAGCATTAGCCAGGCGCATGGCTCACACCTAGAACTCTAAAAGGCCCAGGCAGGTGGATTGCCAGAACTCAGGAGGTACAAACCAGCCTAAGCAAAAGCAAGACCCCATCTCTAAAAATAGCCAGGCATTGTGGCAGGCCCAACTACTGGGGAGGCTCAAGCAAGAGTACTGCTTGAGCCCAAGAATTTGAGATTGCTGTGAGCTATTAAATACTCTACAAAGTAACACTCTGTCTAAAAAAAAGAGGTGGAGACAAGATGGCTGACTGAAGCCAGGTTTCCACAGAGGCTCCCGTCCAGAAGGAGAGTTAAAGGACAGAAATTTAGCAAGTAACCTGGTGGGCTTGAGCTGCACCAAGAGAGAAGGTTAAAGAATGCACATCAAACCCAGCTGAGGAGAGCTGTGACCCCAAGGATACAAACAAAAGGTACAAAATCCATCACCAAGCAGACGGGAGTACCCTCCCCCATGAGAACAGCTCAGAGTTACCCACAAACAAACTAGCAGAGTTCAAAGGTGCTCCCACTACACTCCACTGGAGAGACCCTCTAAAAACTGGACATACCTCCCCAACTAAGGTGCCAAGGCATTCTCCTGCCAGGCTTAAAACTGTCTAAAACTGTATATATTCTGTACCTGCAATTCTGAGCTCCTATCACTCCTCTCCACTCTCACTCTGAGGTCTGAAGGCCTGTCCCCCAGGAGTCCAGATTCTTGGGTGATTTCTCAAGGGGCGTGGACAGGGCCTAGACTGCAGCTGGTCAGTGCTGATTCTGCAGCATAGGAGTGAGGAGAGGATGGTCAACTGAGAGGGAACCAGGCCGCCGGAGTGGCGGTGTCCTGAGGTGAACAGCAGCACCCATTTTTGGCAACAATAGGGCTCACTCCAGGATAGTCCGAAGCCATACCCGCTGTCTCCCTAGGCAACCAGAGGAGGCCAGGCATCTTCTCAGGTGGAACCACCGTGGAAGAGATCTGGGATGGAAACACAGGCCCCATGAGTAAAGGGTTTGCCTGAGGTGGTACCAGCCTGGGTGGAGCACGGGGACAAGAAAACACACAAGCAGAACCGGGAAATTCCCAGGGCGGGGCTGACCCAGAGGACCACTGTACTGAGCCTAAGACACACCTGGCCCTCACGAGATCATCAGCCTATAGACAAAGGAAGGCAGGAGGCTAGAACTGACAGGTAACCGAATACAAACCTGCAAAGACAGGGCCAGAGGCACAGACTCTGGGAACTCAAAACAGCTTCTCTTCTGCAGGGGACTTTAGCAGGGACAGAAACAAATTCCTGCAAAGTTGTTCTGTTCTATTCTATCAGTAACATCAATCAAGGGTGGGGCTGGAACTGAGTGAATAACCCCTAGCCTCCATCAAGTGCCCGAGTTTGTCAGATTTGTCAGATTTGTCAGATTATAGATTTCTTTCTGATTCAGGCAGGTACAAACACCTAGAGTATCTGTTCACTACAGGCAACTGGGTCACAGCCCTGCAGGGCTATCAGTGACTGAGTGTGACAGAGGTGCAAGGTGGGGAAGGAGGCATCAACCTTCCCAGACTGATCTATTTGCTGTGTGGGTCCTCCTGACTTCATGGAGCACCGAAGCAAGTCATATCTGAGTTGTCACCAGACCCCTGCGATCCAGTTGCCAGAGACCTTTTAAAAATCTCCCACCTGAGACAGGTGCGGACTGAGACAACTGATTTGGACCTTTTGAACTGAGCCAACCGCCCGAGGATTATCCAAGTGGTGACCTGGGTGTGTGGTTGTAGGAACGTTTGATATTCCTTTTCCAATTGTTGCCTGTGGGGGGCAGGGTGACTTAATTGCTGTATTTCTCCACATCTGAGACTTCAACCCAGAGTAACTGTTTCACAAGGGTTAGACAGAGACCAGCTGAAAATAAGACAGAACTACTTAGCCCCACCACACCAAACAGGTCCCCAGTTTCTCAGGCTGTAGCACTGTATGGGTCCTAAACAAAGCTCCAGGGGAAAAATCAAATGGTATAAAATAATCATGGGGCAGAATCAGCAAAAAAACACTGGCAACATGAATAACCAGAATAGATCAACCCCCACCCACCCAAGGAAAGATATGGCAAATGTAACTGAAGATCCCATTCATAAACAGCTGGCCAAGATGTCAGAAATTGAATGCAGAATTTGGATTGCAAACAAGATTAATAGAATGGAGGAAAATTTGGAATTAGAAATTCGAGGAGCAATTCAAAAGTCGTATTAGAAATTTGAGGAGAAATTCAAAAGTTGTCTCAAGAATTTAACAAATTTAAAGACAAAACCACCAAAGATTTTGATGCACTGAAGCAAGAACTTGCAGCCCTCAAAGATGTGAAAAATACAGTAGAAGCCCTCAGTAACAGACTGGAACAAGCAGAAGAAAGGATTTCTGACATTGAAGACAAAGCCTTTGAACATTCCGAAACTCTCAAAGAGGAAGAGAAATGGAGAGCAAAAATGGATCATTCTCTCAGAGAGCTCTGGGATAATACACAGAAGGCTAATGTCTGCCTCATTGGAATCCCTGAAAGTGATGAAGTGGCCTCGCAAGGCACAGAGGCACTTCTCCACGAAATTATGAAAGAGAATTTTCCAGATGTGCCAAGAGATTCTGAAATTCAGATAGCAGACAGTTTCAGAACCCCAAAACAACTTAATCTGAATAAGACATCCCCCAGGCATATCATAATTAACTTCACTAAAGTTAATATGAAGGAGAAAATTCTGAAAGCAGCCAGACATAAGAAATCCATTACTTATAAAGGGAAGAATATTAGAATGACTGTAGATCTCTCTGCTGAAACTTTTAAAGCCAGAAGAGGGTGGTCATCGACTTTTAATCTCCTAAAGCAAAATAACTTTCAAACCCAGATCCTGTATGCAGCTAAACTGAGTTTTATTTATGATGGAGAAATTAAATACTTTAATGACATTCATATGTTGAAGAAATTTGCCATAACTAAACCAGCTCTTCAGGATATTCTCAGACCTACCCTCCATAATGACCAGCCCAATCCTCTACCACAAAAGTAAACTAACTCAGAAACTTTTGATCAAACTCCAACTTCCACAGTGGTGAAAGGATAAAAAATGTCCACTGGACTTTTGAAAAACTCAATACACGAAAAACTCAATACACAAAATTTTACCAGACTTATCAATATTCTCCAATTATGTGAGCGGCTTAAACTGTCCTCTCCAGAGACACAGGTTAGCTGACCTGATACAAAACCTCAGGCCAGATATTTGCTGCATACAAGAGTCACATCTTACCTTAAAAGATAAATATAGACTCAGGGTGAAAGGATGGTCATTCATATTTCACGCAAATGGTAATCAGAAAAAAGCAGGTGTTGCAATTCTATTTGCAGACACGATAGGCTTTAAACCAACAAAAGTAAGGAAGAATAAGAATGGTCACTTCATATTTCTTACGGGTAATACTCAATATGATGAGATTTCAATTATTAATATTTACACTTCCAACCAGAATGCACCTCAATTTATAAGAGAAACTCAAACAGACATGAGCAACTTGATTTTCTTCAGCTCTGTAATAGTCTGAGATTTCACACTCCTTTGGCAGTGTTTGATAGATCCTCCAATAAGAAGCTGAGCAAAGAAATTTTAGATTTAAACCTAACCATCCAACATTTGGATTTAGCAGACATCTACAGAACATTTCATCCCAACAAAACTGAATACACATACTTCTCATCAGCCCATGGAACACACTCCAAAATTGATCACATCTTAGGGCACAAGTTTAACCTCTATTTAAAGGAATAGAAATTATTCCTTGCATCTTCTCAGACTACCAGGGAATAAAAGTTGAACTCAGTAACAACAGGAATCTGCATACTCATACAAAAACATGGAAGTTAAATAACCTTATGCTGAATGATAGCTGGGTCATACATGAGATTAAGAAGGAAATTGCCAAATTTTTGGAACAAAATGACAATGAAGACACTAATTATCAGAACATAATTTGGGATACTGCAAAGGCAGTCCTAAGAGGTAAATTTATAGCACTGCAAGCCTTCCTCAAGAGAACGAAAAGAGAAGAAGTTAACAACTTAATGGAACATCTCAAGCAACTGGAAAAGGAAGAACATTCCAACCCCAAACCCAGTAGAAGAAAAGAAATAACCAAAATTGGAGCAGAATTAAATGAAACTGAAAACAAAAGAACTATACAACAGATCAATAAATCAAAAAGTTGGTTTTTTGAAAAGGTCAATAAAATAAATAAACCTTTGGCTAACCTAACCAGGAAAAAAGAATAAAATGTCTAATCTCATCAATCAGAAACGACAAAGACAAAATAACAACAGACTCCTCAGAAATTCAAAAAATCCTTAACGAATATTACAAGAAACTTTATTCTCAGAAATATGAAAATCTGATGGAAATTGACCAATACTTGGAAGCATGTCACCTTCCAAGACTTAGCCAGAATCAAGTGGAAATGAGGAACAGGCCAATATAAAGTTCTGAAAAAGCATCAACCATACAAAATCTCCCTAAAAGAAAAGCTCGGGACCAGATGGCTTCATGTCAGAATTCTACCAAACCCTTAAGGAGGAAGTAGTACCTATATTACTCAACCTGTTCCAAAATATGGAAAAAGAAGGAAGACTACCCAACACATTCTATGAAGCAAACATCGCCATCATCCCCAAACCAGGAAAAGATCCAACAAGAAAAGAAAATTACAGACCAATATCACTAATGAATATAGATGCAAAAATATTCAACAAGATCCTAACAAACAGAATCCAGCAACACATCAAACAAATTATACATCATGACCAAGTCGGTTTTATCCCCGGGTATCAAGTCTGGTTCAATATACATAAATCTATAAGTATAATTCAGCACATAAACAAATTAAAAAGCAAAGACCATACGATTCTCTCAATTGATGCAGAAAAAGCTTTTGATAATATCCAGCATCTCCTCATGATCAGAAAACTTAAAAAAATTGGTATTGAAGGGACATTTCTTAAACTGATAGAGGCCATCTACAGCAAACCCACAGCCAATATCGTATTGAATGGAGTTAAATTGAAGATATTTCCACTCAGATCAGGAACCAGACAAGGCTGCCCATTGTCTCCACTGCTCTTTAACATTGCAATGGAAGTTTTAACCACTGCAATTAGGGAAGAAAAGGTGATCAAGGGTATCCCTATAGGGTCAGAAGAGATCAAACTTTCACTCTTCATGGATGATATGATTGTATATCTGGAAAACACCGGGATTCTACTATAAAACTCTTAGAAGTGATCAAGGAATACAGCAGCGTCTCAGGTTACAAAATCAACATTCATAAATCGGTAGCCTTTATATATACCAACAATAGTCAAGCTGAAAAAACAGTTAAGGACTCTATTCCATTCACAGTAGTGCCAAAGAAGATGAAATATTTGAGAGTTTATCTAAAAAAGGATGTGAAAGATCTCCATAAAGAGAACTATGAAACTCTAAGAAAAGAAATAGCTGAAAATGTTAACACATGGAAAAACATACCATGCTCATGGCTGGGAAGATCAACATTGTTAAAATGTCCATACTAACCAAAGCAATATACAATTTTAATGCAATCCCTATTAAAGCTCCACTGTCATACTTTAAAGATCTTGAAAAAATAATACTTCGTTTATATGGAATTAGAAAAAAACCTCAAATAACCAAGACATTACTCAGAAATAAAAACAAAGCAGGAGGAATCACACTACCAGACCTCAGACTATACTATAAATCGATAGTGATCAAAACAGCATGGTACTGGCATAAAAACAGAGAAGCAGATGTCTGGAACAGAATAGAGAACCAAGAGATGAATCCAGCTACTCACCATTATTTGATCTTTGACAAGCCGATTAAAAACATTCAGTGGGGGAAAAGATTCCCTATTTAACAAATGGTGCTGGGTGAACTGGCTGGCAACCTGCAGAAGACTGAAACTGGACCCACACCTTCACCATTAACTAAGATAGACTCTCACTGGATTAAAGATTTAAACTTAAGACATGAAACTATAAAAATACTAGAAGAGAGTGAAGTGAAAACCCTTGAAGAAATCAGTCTGGGCGAGTATTTTACAAGGAGGATCCCCGGGCAATTGAAGCAGCTTCAAAAATACACTACTGGGACCTGATCAAACTAAAAAGCTTCTACACAGCCAAGAACACAGTAAGTAAAGCAAGCAAACAACCCTCAGAATGGGAGAAGATATTTGCAGGTTATGTCTCCGAGAAAGGTTTAGTAACCAGAATCCACAGAGAACTCAAACGTATAAGCAAAAAAAGAACAAGTGATCCCATCGCAGGCTGGGCAAGGGACTTGAAGAGAAACTTCTCTGAAGAAGACAGGTGCACAGCCTACAGACATATGAAAAAATGCTCATCATCTTTTATCATCAGAGAAATGCAAATCAAAACTACTTTGAGATAGCATCTAACTCCAGTAAGATTAGCTCATATCACAAAATCCCAAGACCAGAGATGTTGGCGTGGATGTGGAGAAAAGGGAACACTTCTGTACTGCTGGTGGAAATACAAATTAATACATTCCCTTTGGAAAGATGTTTGGAGAGCACTTAGAGATCTAAAAATAGATCTGCCATTCAATGCTATAATTCCTCTACTAGGTATATACCCAGAAGACCAAAAATCACATCATAACAAAGAAAGATATTTGTACCAGAATGTTTATGGTAGCCCAATTCATAATTGCTAAGTCATGGAAAAAGCCCAAGTGCCCATCAATTCCCGAATGGATTAATAAACTGTGGTATATGTACACCATGGAATATTATGCAGCCTTAAAGAAAGATGGAGACTTTACCTCTTTCATGTTTACATGGATGGAGCTGGAACATATTCTTCTTAGTAAAGTATCTCAAGAATGGAAGAAAAAGTATCCAATGTACTCAGCCCTACTATGAAACTAATTTATGGCTTTCACGTGAAAACTATAAGCCAGTTATAACCAATGAATAGGGGGAAGGGGGAGAAGGAGGGGAGGGAGGGGGCAGGATGGGCGGAGGGAGGGTGATTGGTGGGATTACACCTGCAGTGCATCTTACAAGGGTACATGTGAAACTTAGTAAATGTAGAATATAAATGTCTTAACACAATAACTGAGAAAATGCCAGGAAGGCTATGTTAACCCGTGTGATGAAAATGTGTCAAACAGTCTATAAAACCAGTGTATGGTGCCCCATGATCACATTAATGTACACAGCTATGATTTAATAATAAAAAAAAAAGAAAAGTGAGTGGATAAATATTTCTGGGAATTGAGGAAATGGACCTTCGATTTCTCTTCTTTGATTTTGAGACGTTACCCTCTTTGCAAATGACTCTGGTTGGGGTGTCTTTTCTTTTTTTAAGGAAATGTAAATGTTCTTTTGTTTTCTTTTGAGATGGAGTCTCACTCTGTTGCCCCACGCTAGAGGGCTGTTGCATCTCAGCTCACAGCAACCTGAAACTCATTGGCTCAAGCAGTCCTCCTGCCTCAGCCTCCTGAGTAGCTGAGAATGCAGGTGCCCACCACCACGCCTTACACACCCCACTAATCTTTCTATTTTTAGTAGAGTTAGGGTCTCTTGCTCAAGCTGGTTTCTAACTCCTGAGCTCAAGTAATCCATCTGCCTCAGCCTCCCAGAGTGCTATGATTACAGGTGTGAGCCACCACGCCTAGCCAAATGGCTGTTTTAAGTTTACTTACATTACCCAAGCACCCTGGCCTCTTGATCCACATTTGCAAATCCAGTTCAGGACTGTCTGGATGATCTCCTTAGAACTTCCCTTCAACCAAATCCTTTTAATATCTATGATTCATCCTCAAGAGGTAAGAAAAAAAAAATGAACTATAAAAAAGTTCACATTTCTAACTTGTTTGCAGCTCCAGAAGAACTGATGCAGCAAAGGCTTAAAAAAATGATAAAAATTAACTTTCCAATACCAATACTTTAGTATCAATAATGACAATAGCTTTCATTTAGATCTTTTCCTATATTCCTTTCTAAATCTAAAGAAATATTCCTTAGAAAGAAAATGTATAGTCACATGATTCAGAGCATGGGCCAAAATATAGATGACGACGAATCAATAAAGTTAAAGCTAATGTTTGATACATGCTTGACAGACAACCAGAATATATTAAATTTAATTTTTTTTTAAATCTGGCACCATTTGGAAATACACTTTTTAATAGACATATAATGTGAACCACATGTGTAATTTTAAATTCTCTAGAAGTCGTGTGCAAACAAGTAAAAAATAAATGAATGAAAGTAATCCAAGCTTGGTAGAGCATGCCTGCAGTCCCAGCTACTTGGAAGGTTCAAGCTGGAGGATCCCTTGAGCTCAGAAATTCAAAAACAGCCTGGGCAACACAGTAAGACAGTTTCTCTAAAATAAAAGAAAAAGAAGAAATAGATGAAATTAAATTTATTTATGTACTTTGTTTAACCCACTATGTGTCAAATATTATTTCAAGGTATAATCAAGATTAAAAGTGACTCATGAAATACTTTTTTATTCTTTTTGTACTATGTCTTCAAAATTCAGTGTATATTTTTATTTATAGCACATTTCACTTTGGGCAAACAACCTTTCAAGTGCTCAAAATTTACATGTGGCTAAAGCCCCACCACATGGGATTTAGAACACTCTGAGAAGGATATAAAGACCAAGTGCAGGAGGGGAGACAAGATGGCGGACTGAAGCCAGCTTTCAACAAAGGCTCCCGTCCAGAAGGAGAGTTAAGGGACAGGAATTTAGTAAGTATCCTGGTGGACTTGAGCCTCACCAAGAGAGAAGGTTGAAGAACGCACATCAACACCACTGAGGCAAGCTGTGATCCAAGGACGCAAACAAAAGGTACAAAATCCACCACCAAGCGGACGGGAGTCCCCCTCCCCCATGAGACCGGCTCTAGAGCCCCACAATTGAACAAGCGGGCAGAAATTAAAGCCCCTCCCACTACACTCCACGGGAGAGACCTTCTAAAAACTGGACCTACCTCCCCTACTGGGGTGCCGTGGCGTTCTCCTGCCGGACATAGGGCTGAATAAAACTTTGGGAATCCTTTGCCGGCAACCCTGAATCCCCGGCGCTCCCCTCCCGCCCACTGAGGTCTGGAGGCCCGTCCCCCAGAACTTCGGATCCTTGGGTGATTTCTCAAGGGGAGTGGACAGTCCCCGAGTTGCGACTGGTCAGCATTGACTCTGAGGCGCCGGGCTGAGGGGGAGTCACGCCTCGCGGCACTTCCCTGCGATGCAGTGCACCAACCCTCCCCGGGCATAGGGGGCCCAAGACTGAATCAGACTCTGGCCTCCCCGCTGAGAGCTGAGAACCCCTACTCTCACTCGGGGTCTGAGGGCCTATCCCCCAGGAGTTCGGCTCCTTGGGTGATTTCTCGAGGGGAGTGCACAGTGCCTGAGCTGCATCAGGTCAGCGCTGACTCTGGGACACGTGAGCGAGGAGAGGGCACTCCGCTGAGGGGAAATCAAGCCTTGGCGGCACTTCCCTGCGGTGCAGTGCAGGAGCCCTCCCCAGACCGTAGTATTGCGTGAAACTGAATGAAACTCTAGCTTCCCCCCGCCCCACTCCCAATCCGGGTCTGGGGGCCCATCCCCCAAGAGTTCTGATTCTTGGGGGATCTCTTAAGGGGTGTGGACCCAGCACAAACTGCGGCCGCTCAGTGCTGACTCTGGGGCACGGGACAGAGGAGAAAAGGGTTGCCTGAGTGCCCACACCAGAGCAGCAGTTCCCTGGAGGTAGATCAACAGCCGTTTTTTCTTTAACGGCAGAACGCTCACTTCTGGATATTCTGAGGCCACACCCCCTGTCTCCCTGGGCAACCAGAGGAGGCCACCGGTGACACGGCTCACAAACCCAGAAGCCTCCAGGGCGGGGCCGACCCAGAGAGGTGTTCAGACGCAATTCTCCAGCAGCAAAGACGTTTGAACTCAAAACAGCCCGTCTCCTGTAGGCGACGACAGGAACAGAGACAGAACCTCACAAAGTTGTCTGTTCTGTTCTGTTCTGTTAGCAGCATCCATCATGGACGGGGCTAAGCCTGAGTGAAGACCTCCTTCCCATCACCTGCATCAAACACTCAAAGATGTCAGGCCCCATCTCCTCTTGCTAGATAGCGGCAGTCTGCGGGGGCCTGGCAGACTTCCTTGCGATTCAGGCAGGTGCAAACCCCTGGAGTGTCTGTTCACTGCAGGCAACTGGGTTAGCCATCTGCAGAGATACCAGTGACTGGGTCCGACGGAGAGGCAAAGTGGGGAAGGAGACGTCAACCTTCCCAGACTGCTCTGTTTGCTGGGTGGCTCCTCCTGACTCCACGCTGCACTGGGGTGAGCTGTGTCAGAGGAGTCACCAGGCCCCTGTGATCCAGTTCCCAGAGACCTCTTGAACCCTTCCACCTGAGACAAGTGCCGATTGAGACAGTTGATTCGGACCTTTTGAACTGGGCTAATAGACTGAGGACTTTTCAGGTGGTGCCCTGGGTGTGCGATTGTAGGAAGGTTTGATTCTCCTTTTCCAACTGGGGCCAGAGGTGGGCAGGCGGGGTGACTTAATTGCTGATTTTTCCACACAGCTGAGACTTCAAGCCAGAGTAGAAGTTGCAATAGGATCGAACAGAAACCAGCTGAAAACAAGACAGAACCACTTTGCTCCACCACACCAGACAGGGCCCCAGTTTCTCAGGCCACAACACTGTACGGGCCCTCGATAAAACCCCAGGGGAAAAACCAAAGGGAGTAAACCATGGGGCGGAATCAGCGGAAAAACTCTGGTAACATGAATAACCAGAATAGATCAACCCCCTCAAGAAAAGATACGGCAGATGTGATTGAAGATCCCATTCATAAACAACTGGCTGAGATGTCAGAAGTCGAATTCAGAATTTGGTTTGCAGACAAGATTCATAAAATGGAATTAGGAATTCGAGGAGAAATTCAAAAACTGTCTCAAGAATTTAACGAATTTAAAGACAAAACCACCAAAGACTTAGACACACTGAAACAAGAACTTACAGCCCTCAAAGATATGAAAAATACAGTAGAATCCCTCAGTAACAGAATGGACCAAGCAGAAGAAAGGATTTCTGACATTGAAGATAAAGTCTTCGAACGCTCCCAATCTCTCAAAGAGGAAGAGAAATGGAGAGCAAAAACGGATCACTCACTCAGAGAGCTCTCAGATAATTCGAAAAAAAATAACATAAGGGTTATAGGAATTTCGGAGACTGATGAAGTGGCAGCCAAGGGCACAGAGGCCCTTCTACATGAAATTATGAAAGAAAATTTTCCAGACATGCCTAGAGAATCTGAAATTCAGATAGCAGACAGCTTCAGAACCCCAGCACGATTCAACCCCAATAAGCCATCTCCCAGACATATCATAATTAGCTTCACTAAAGTTAACATGAAAGAGAAGATTCTCAAAGCAGCCCGGCGAAAGAAAACTATAACGTACAAAGGTAAGAATATTAGAATAACTGCAGATCTCTCTGCTGAAACTTTTCAAGCAAGAAGAGGCTGGTCATCAACTTTTAATCTCCTAAAGCAAAAAAACTTTCAACCCAGGATCTTGTATCCAGCTAAACTGAGTTTCATCTATGATGGAGAAATTAAATACTTCAATGACATTCATATGTTGAAAAAATTTGCCATAAGTAAACCAGCTCTTCAGGATGTTCTCAGACCTATCCTCCACAATGACCAACCCAATCCTATACCACAAAAGTAAACTCACTCAGAAACTTCGGATCAAACTCCAACTTCCACACTGGCGAAAGGATTAAAAATGTCCACTGGACCTTTGAAAAACTCGATACCCAAAATTCCACCAGACTTATCCTTACTCTCCATCAATGTGAATGGCTTAAACTGTCCTCTAAAGAGGCATAAGTTAGCTGACTGGATACAAAAACTTAAGCCAGATATTTGTTGCATACAAGAGTCACATCTCAACTTAAAAGACAAATACAGACTCAGGGTGAAAGGATGGTCATCCATATTTCAGGCAAATGGTAATCAGAAAAAAGCAGGCGTTGCAATTTTATTTGCAGATACAGTAGGCTTTAAACCATCAAAAGTAAGGAAGGACAAGAATGGTCACTTCATATTTGTTAAGGGTAATACTCAATATGACGAGATCTCAATTATTAATATCTATGCACCCAACCAGAATGCACCTCAATTTATAAGAGAAACTCTAACAGACATGAGTAACTTGATTTCCTCCAGCTCCATAATCGTTGGAGATTTCAACACTCCCTTGGCAGTGTTGGATCGATCCTCCAGAAAGAAGCTGAGCAAAGAAATCTTAGATTTAAACCTAACCATCCAATATTTAGATTTAGCAGACATCTACAGAACATTTCATCCCAACAAAACTGAATACACATACTTCTCATCAGCCCACGGAACTTACTCCAAAATTGATCACATTTTAGGTCACAAGTCTAACCTCAGTAAATTTAAAGGAATAGAAATTATTCCATGCATCTTCTCGGACCATCATGGAATAAAACTTGAATTGAGTAACAACAGGAATCTGCATACCCATACAAAAACATGGAAGTTAAATAACCTTATGCTGAATGATAGCTGGGTCAGAGATGAGATTAAGAAAGAAATCACCAATTTTTTGGAACAAAATGACAATGAAGACACAAACTATCAGAACCTCTGGGACACTGCAAAGGCAGTTCTAAGAGGGAAATTTATAGCACTGCAAGCCTTCCTCAAGAGAACGGAAAGAGAGGAAGTTAACAACTTAATGGAACATCTCACGCAACTGGAAAAGGAAGAACATTCCAACCCCAAACCCAGTAGAAGAAAAGAAATAACCAAAATTAGAGCAGAATTAAATGAAATTGAAAATAAAAGAATAATACAACAGATCAATAAATCAAAAAGCTGGTTTTTTGAAAAGGTCAATAAAATAGATAAACCTCTGGGCAACCTAATCAGGAAAAAAAGAGTAAAATTTCTAATATCATCAATCAGAAACAACAAAGACGAAATAACCACAGACTCATCAGAAATCCAAAAAATCCTTAATGAATATTACAAGAAACTTTATTCTCAGAAATATGAAAATCTGAAGGAAATAGACCGATACTTGGAAGCACGCCACCTTCCAAGACTTAACCAGAATTAAGTGGAAATGTTGAACAGACCCATATCAAGTTCAGAAATAGCATCAACTATACAAAACCTCCCTAAAAAGAAAAGCCCGGGACCAGATGGTTTCACGTCAGAATTCTACCAAACCTTTAAAGAGGAATTAGTACCTATATTACTCAACCTGTTCCAAAATGTAGAAAAAGAAGGAAGACTACCCAACACGTTCTATGAAGCAAATATCACCCAGACCCCCAAACCAGGAAAAGACCCAACAAGAAAAGAAAATTATAGACCAATATCACTAATGAATATAGATGCAAAAATATTCAACAAGATCCTAACAAACAGAATCCAGCAACACATCAAACAAATTATACATCATGACCAAGTTGGTTTTATCCCAGGGTCTCAAGGCTGGTTCAATATACGTAAATCTATAAATGTAATTCAGCACATAAACAAATTAAAAAACAAAGACCATATGATTCTCTCAATTGATGCAGAAAAAGCTTTTGATAATATCCAGCATCCCTTCATGATCAGAACACTCAAGAAAATTGGTCTAGAAGGGACTTTTCTTAAACTGATAGAGGCTATCTACAGCAAACCCACAGCCAATATCATATTGAATGGAGTTAAATTGGAATCATTTCCACTCAGATCAGGAACCAGACAAGGCTGCCCATTGTCTCCATTGCTTTTCAACATTGTAATGGAAGTTTTAGCCACCGCAATTAGGGAAGAAAAGGCGATCAAGGGTATCCATATAGGGTCAGAAGAGATCAAACTCTCGCTCTTCGCAGATGATATGATTGTGTATCTGGAAAACACTAGGGACTCTACTACAAAACTCCTAGAAGTGATCAAGGAATACAGCAGCGTCTCAGGTTACAAAATCAACATTCATAAATCGGTAGCCTTTATATACACCAACAACAGTCAAATTGAAAAAACAGTTAAGGACTCTATCCCATTCACAGTAGTGCCAAAGAAGATGAAATATTTGGGAATTTACCTAACAAAAGACGTGAAAGATCTCTATAAAGAGAACTATGAAACTCTAAGAAAAGAAATAGCTGAAAATGTTAACAAATGGAAAAACATACCATGCTCATGGCTAGGAAGAATCAACATTATCAAAATGTCCATACTACCCAAAGCAATATATAATTTCAACGCACTCCCTATTAAAGCTCCACTGTCATATTTTAAAGATCTTGAAAAAACATTACTTCGTTTTATATGGAATCAGAAAAAACCTCGAATAGCCAAGACATTACTCAGAAATAAAAACAAAACAGGAGGAATCACACTACCAGACCTCAGACTTTACTACAAATCGATAGTGATCAAAACAGCATGGTATTGGCACAAAAACAGAGAAGTAGATATCTGGAATAGAATAGAGAACCAAGAGATGAATCCAGCTACTTACCGCTATTTGATTTTTGACAAGCCAATTAAAAACATTCAGTGGGGAAAAGATTCCCTATTTAACAAATGGTGCTGGGTGAACTGGCTGGCAACCTGCAGAAGATTGAAATTGGACCCACACCTTTCACCATTAACTAAGATAGACTCTCATTGTATTAAAGATTTAAACTTAAGACATGAAACTATAAAAATACTAGAGGAGAATGCAGGGAAAACCCTTGAAGAAATTGGTCTGGGTGAGTATTTCATGAGGAGAACCCCCCGGGCAATTGAAGCAGCTTCAAAAATACACTACTGGGACTTGATCAAACTAAAAAGCTTCTGCACAGCTAAGAACACAGTAAGCAGAGCAAGCAGACAGCCCTCAGAATGGGAGAAGATATTTGCAGGGTATAACTCTGACAAAGGTTTAATAACCAGAATCCACAGAGAACTCAAACGCATCAGCAAGAAAAAAACAAGGGATCCCATCGCAGGCTGGGCAAGGGATTTGAAGAGAAACTTCTCTGAAGAAGACAGGCGCACGGCCTTCAGACATATGAAAAAATGCTCATCATCTTTAATCATCAGAGAAATGCAAATCAAAACTACTTTGAGATATCATCTAACTCCAATGAGACTAGCCTATATCACAAAATCTCAAGACCAGAGATGTTGGCGTGGATGCGGAGAAAAGGGAACACTTTTGCACTGCTGGTGGGAATGCAAATTAATACATTCCTTTTGGAAAGATATATGGAGAACACTCAGAGATCTAAAAATAGATCTGCCATTCAATCCTGTAATTCCTCTGCTGGGCATATACCCAGAAGACCAAAAATCACAACATAACAAAGATATTTGTACCAGAATGTTTATTGCAGCCCAATTCATAATAGCTAAGTCATGGAAAAAGCCCAAGTGCCCATCGATCCACGAATGGATTAATAAATTGTGGTATATGTATACCATGGAATACTATGCAGCCTTAAAGAAAGATGGAGACTTTACCTCTTTCATGTTTACATGGATGGAGCTGGAACATATTCTTCTTAGTAAAGTATCCCAAGAATGGAAGAAAAAATACCCAATGTACACAGCCCTACTATGAAACTAATTTGGGGCTCTCACATGAAAGCTATAACCCAGCTACAACTTAACAATAGGGGGAAGTGGGAAAGGGGGTGGGTGGGTAGAGGGAGGGGAATCGGTGGGATCACACCTGTGGTGCATATTACAGGGGTATTTGCGAAACTTGGTAAATGTAGAATGTAAATGTTTTGGCACAGTAACTGAGATAACGCCGGAAAGGCTATGTTAACCACGGTGATAAAAATGTGTCAAATGGTTTATGAAGTGAGTGTATAATGCCCCATAATCATATCATTGTATACAGTTATGATTTAATAAAAAAATTAAAAAAAAAAAAATAAAGACCAAGTGCAATTTCCAGGCCAATTCTTTCAATTTGTTGGTCAACAAGTTAAAATTCTTTATCTATGTATAATGTACATGCTTCATACAGAACACAGAAAGCTGCTAACCTGTGATTAGATCTGTCCTTGACCAAAGACATTTCCTCACCTTTGCAGAGTTTCCAATCAAAATGTATAGGTAAAATAGAATAGAAAAATGTTCTAAATATATTTGAAGCAAAAGTCTTTGAAAATATATTTCAAGACCAAGTTCATAGATAATGCTTAAGATCTAGTTAAAAATATCTTACTTTAGGGGATTTATATGGATGAAATTATAGAAAATGCATGTGATTTGTTAATTTGTATGGTAGCTACTAATCCACAGGTTTTAGTCACACAAACTTTTAAATATCATTTGTAGAAAAGCATGATTTGTAATTGTGACATGCCACAGAGTCTGATTCTTTCTGTTTGTTTTTCCTAAAATCTATTGGTAAATTATGTTTTCAGTATGCTGATTATAAGACTTGGTCTTAGAGACGTTTCTTTATTTGCTTCTTTTTAACTCAGTGCCAATTTGACTTCTCCAGGCCTGTTTGATATAATCACCCCAAATCCCTAACTCATAGAACAGAAACACATTAAAGGCTTTGGTAGGGTCTTGTACTTTCTCCTCCATTAGCTTATCGGCTGACTCCCTGGCCTGGGATATGATCGCCTTCATCCTGACGCTTTCTCCTTCACCTTCGATGATCCATCCCATGATTTTATTCCCTTTGACTAGAGCTTTACTATCATATTGTGTGAAAAAGTTCATAATTCTTAATTATGAACTTATTATAATTCATAATTGTCGGTCTAGAATGCCTATCATGATTCTAGCTTGTAAGCTGCTTTGGTGACATGTTTCCTACCAAGTAAAGTATTTGAAAATTACCTACAATTAATAAAATAAGCCTGTGTAAAGTGTAGGTTTATAATAAAACTAGGCCTATTTCTGTGGAAAATATTACATAGGATGCCACACTATCTCCCAGATTTTCTCTCTCTCTCCCTCTCCTCTAACCTTCTAAAATATAAAATAAACTTATACTTTTATATCCTAAAATAAAAAGAAGAAAATATTACAGATTTCAAACTTTTTGGTTTATTCGTGATTTGTAGTTGCGGTTGAATTTAATAGCTTATATATATATATAAACATACTCTTTTATAATTTGTCCTATATTCATAGATTAATCCTATTACATAGAATATGTTGATAAGATATTACATATACAACAACTTGACAAATTCACCATTTATTATATCTATTCATACTTTATAAGAAATATTGTCATGGCTCGTTTTCAAACATTTTGATTTTGCCACATGTTCAAACTCATGAAAAAGTAAACATAAATGTTAATATTCTACAATAATATTTTGACTACATTCATATTTAAAGAGAAAAGCCCTCGTTAAAGCAATAATGAACATATACTCTGTCCTCAATAAAGAATAAAGGGACAAGAGGATGAAATAAATGTTTATTAATTATATATATTTTCCCAGCTGTTAAAACTAATCCATATATTTAATCAAAACAGACTTGTTTCATAAAATAAATATCTTTTTGAAAGAACTTATTCGAAATGGAAAATGTGCTATTTATTGTAGAAAAATATTATGATGGATGTCATATTCACAGGAACTTTTGGAGGAGTAGAGAGAATATTAAGAAAATTTTTTGAGTGAAGAAAGAGGGCACAAGGTAGGTGGGTCTATTTGGGAGGACCACAAGCCTGGTGGGGAGGGTGTAAGGTACAAAGAAGGGTCAGATGCATGAAAAGGAGGCAAGGTAAGATGGGGTAAAAGCCAATTAGTGGATTAAAGGATAAAAATCTGAGTTCTCAAACATAAGAGTGATAATATAGGCAGCTCGGAAGAGGATTAAAATAAATAAGTGATAACAGTATTCATTTGAGAGGGAAGGCTGTCAAAAATGTAAATGGGGGAAGAAAAGTAGAACAATGAAAACAGAAACCTGACATTTAATCGAGGGTTATGGTAACAGCAACTCAAAGGGGGGAAATGTGATGGATGTAGCTAAAATGATTAACAGAGGACCAAGGCAGATGGAAAATTTGGTCCCAATTACAGGAAACCAAATGGACTGCAAAGGAGGATAGGGAAATAATCCATTTAATTTCCTGATTGCTTTTCCTGAATACATCATATTAGGCAATCAAAGCCTGACATTCACAATTAGATCCTTACTAGAGAGAGTATTGTTAAATCTGATATTTGACGATTCAAAGGACATATTTCAGAGAAATATACTTTAGCTAGTGTTAGAGTTTTCAATAGCTAAGCTGTACTTAAATGTTTATATAATCTACCTTACATCGTTCATTAAAATATTTTTGGTAGTTCTTGAAATAAAGCTTATTATTTAAGGTGTAAGAGAAAATATATGTTTTAAAAGAAAATAACATTTTTTGTTTGTTTGTTTTTATTAAATCATAACTGTATACATTGATATGATCATGGGGCATCATACACTCGCTTCATAGACCATTTGACACATTTTCATCACAATGGTTAACATAGCATTCCTCACATTATCTCAGTTACTGTGCCAAAACATTTACATTCTACATTTACCAAGTCTCACAAATACCCCTGTAAGATGCACCACAGATATGATCCCACCGATCCCCCTCCCTCTACCCACCAACCCCCTCCCTGCCCTCCCTTTCCCACTTCCCCCTAGTCTTAGGTTGTAACTGGGTTATAGCTTTCATGTGAGAGCCCCAAATTAGTTTCATAGCAGGGCCGAGTACATTGGGTACTTTTTCTTCCATTCTTGAGATACTTTACTAAGAAGAATATGTTCCAGCTCCATCCATGTAAACATGAAAGAGGTAAAGTCTCCATCTTTCTTTAAGGCTGCATAATATTCCATGGTGTACATATATCACAATTTATTAATCCATTCGTGGATCGATGGGCACTTGGGCTTTTTCCATGACTTAGCAATTATGAATTGGGCTGCAATAAACATTCTGGTACAAATATCTTTGTTATGTTGTGATTTTTGGTCTTCTGGGTATATGCCCAGCAGAGGAATTACAGGATTGAATGGCAGATCTATTTTTAGATCTCTGAGTGTTCTCCATATATCTGAGATCAAACTTTCGCTCTTTGCAGATGATATGATTGTGTATCTGGAAAACACTAGGGACTCTACTACAAAACTCCTAGAAGTGATCAAGGAATACAGCAGTGTCTCAGGTTATAAAATCAACATCCATAAATCGGTAGCCTTTATAGACACCAACAACAGTCAAGTTGAAAAAGCAGTTAAGGACTCTATCCCATTCAAAGTAGTGCCAAAGAAGATGAAATATTTGGGAATTTACCTAACAAAAGACGTGAAAGATCTCTATAAACAGAACTATGAAACTCTAAGAAAAGAAATAGCTGAAAATGTTAACAAATGGAAAAACATACCATGCTCATGGCTGGGAAGAATCAACATTATCAAAATGTCCATACTACCCAAAGAATATATAATTTCAACGCACTCCCTATTAAAGCTCCACTGTCATATTTTAAAGATCTTGAAAAAACAATACTTCGTTTTATATGGAATCAGAAAAAACCTCGAATAGCCAAGACATTACTCAGAAATAAAAACAAAACAGGAGGAATCACACTACCAGACCTCAGACTTTACTACAAATCGATAGTGGTCAAAACAGCATGGCACTGGCACAAAAACAGAGAAGTAGATATGTGGAACAGAATAGAGAACCAAGAGATGAATCCAGCTACTTACCGCTATTTGATCATTGACAAGCCAATTAAAAACATTCAGTGGGGAAAAGATTCCCTATTTAACAAATGGTGCTGGGTGAACTGGCTGGCAACCTGCAGAAGATTGAAATTGGACCCACACCTTTCACCATTAACTAAGATAGACTC